>NW_027414392.1:27500-45000 GCF_964106895.1 Numenius arquata
TACAATTTTTATCAATTTTTTTCCATTTTTCCTTTTTTTTATTTTTTTTTAAATTTTTTTTAATTTCAGATTTTGTTTCTTCCTTCCTTTGCTTACAATTTTTATTAATTTTTTTCCTTTTTTTAATTTTTTTTTTTTTTTTTGTTTTGTTTTTAGATGCTGTTTATTCCTCCGTCGGCTTAGAATTTTTATTCATTTTTTTCCGTTTTTTTTGTTTTTTTATTAATTATTTTTTTTTTTTTTTTTATTATTTTTAGATTTCGTCTCTTCCTCCGTCGGCTTACAATTTTTATTAATTTTTTTCCTTTTTTTTTTAATTTTTTTTATTTTTAGATTTTGTTTATTCCTCCGTCGGCTTACAATTTTTATCAATTTTTTTCCATTTTTCCTTTTTTTTTATTTTTTTTTAAATTTTTTTTAATTTCAGATTTTGTTTCTTCCTTCCTTTGCTTACAATTTTTATTAATTTTTTTCCTTTTTTTTATTTTTTGTTTTGTTTTGTTTTTAGATGATGTTTATTCCTCCGTCGGCTTACAATTTTTATTATTTTTTTCCATTTTATATTTTTTAAATTTTTTTTATTTCTTTTTATTTTTAGATTCCGTTTATTCCTCCGTTTGCTTACAATTTTTATTTTTTTTTCCTTTTTTTTAATTTTTTTAAATTTTTTTTTAATTTTAGATTTTGTTCCTTCCTTTGCTTACAATTTTTATTATTTTTTTTCCTTTTTTTTATTTTTTTTTAAATTTTTTTTAATTTCAGATTTTGTTTCTTCCTTCCTTTGCTTACAATTTTTATTAATTTTTTTCCTTTTTTTTTTTTTTTTTTTTTGTTTTGTTTTGTTTTGTTTTTAGATGCTGTTTATTCCTCCGTCGGCTTACAATTTTTATTCATTTTTTTCCATTTTTATTTTTTTATTTTTTAAAATTTTTTTTGTTTTGTTTTTAGATTTTGTTTATTCCTCCGTCGGCTTACAATTACTAATTTTTTCCATTTTTATTTTTTTTATTTTTTTTTTAATTTCTTTTTATTTTTAGATTTTGTTTATTCCTCCGTTCGCTTACAATTTTTATTCATTTTTTTCCATTTTTATTTTATTTATTTTTTTTAAATATTTTTTTGTTTGTTTGTTTTTAGATTTTGTTTATTCCTCCGTCGGCTTACAATTTTTATTCATTTTTTTCCGTTTTTTTTTTTTTTTAATTTTTTTTATTTTTAGATTTTCTTTTTTCCTCCCTTGGCTTACAATTTTTATTCCTTTTTTTCCTTTTTTCTTCCCCCCCCAGCCCCCCCCCCCCCCCCCCCCCCCGGCGACTCGCCCCCCGCGGCGAGTCTATTTTCCGCGGCGGGGCTAGACCTGGTGTTCCTTCCCGTTCACCGCGCCCCCCCCGCCCCCCCCCCCCCCCCCCCCCCCGCCCCCCGCCCCGGCGACTCGCCCCCCCCGCCCCCCTATCGGTGGCGACTCTTTTTTTTTTTCCTTTTTTTTTTTCTTCCTTTCATTCTTTTTGTACATTTTTGTCTTGTCCTTTTTAATTCTTTTCTTCTATCGCTTTTTTTTTTTCTCGGGGGGGGGGGTGGGGGGTGGGGGGGTGGGTGGGCGGGGGGGTGCCGGTCGTTCCCCCCCGGGGCGGGGGGCGTCTTCTTTCTTTCTTTTTTTTTTTTTTTAAATTTCATTCATTTATTTATTTATTTGCATACGCGTTGTTCCTCCCCGCCCCCCCCCCCCCCCGTCTTCTTTTTTCGTTTTTTTTTTTTTGTTTTTATAATTTTTTAAAATGTTATTTCACTTATTTATTTAGTTTAATTTTCCCGTTTATGTGTTTATTCGTTCATTCGGGCGGGGGGGGGGGGGGGGGGGCGCGCGTGTGTGTGTCCTGTTCCAGCGCCCCCAACCTCCCCTCCCCCCGTTCTGTCTGTCTGGTTTTATTTAGTTAGTTAGTTACTTTTCATTTGCGGGGGGGGGCGGGGGTGGGCGGGTGTGCGTTGTTCCTCTCCCCTCTCCCCTCCCCCCCCGTTCTGTTCGGTTTTCTTTATTTATTTAATTAAACGGGGGGCGGGGGGGGGGGGGGGGTGGGGGGGGGTGGGGGGCTGGGAGCGTGCGCACGCGCGTCTGTGTATCGTTCCTCCCTCGCCCCCCCCCCACCCCCCCCCCCCCCCCGTTTCTTTCATTCATTCGTTCCTTCCTTCATTCGTTTATTACGTAGGGGGTGGGTGCGCGCGCGCGCGTGTTGTCGTCGTCGTCGTCGTCGTCGTGTTGGTGTCCGTCCCCCCCCTTTTTCTCATTATTTATTCATTTAGTAGGTTTTGGGGGGGGGGGGGGGCGCGGGGGGGGTGGGGGGGGTGTGTGTGCGCGCGCGTGTATTATTCCACCAACCCCCCCACCCCACCCCCACCCCCCCCCCCCCGGATTTTATATTCATTTATTCATTCGCTTATTTATTTAAAGGGGGGGGCGCGCATGGGCGCGGCCGCGTATCGTTTCTTCCCCACCCCCCATACGCTCCCCCCACCCCACCCTTACCTGTTTTGTCTCAGAATTTATTTATTTATTCATTTATGTAGTGGGGTGGGGGGTGGTGTGCGCGTGCGTATTGCTCTCCACCCCGGGCCGCCCCCCCCCCCCCCCCACGTGTCTTTTTTTAAATTATTTTCTAAATTTTTAAAATTAATCAATCTATCTATTTATTTATTTATTTATTTATTTATTTATTTATTTATTTCGGGGGGGGGGGGGTGTGCGCGCGCATGCCCGTGTATTTTCCCCCCCCCCCCCGCCTTTGTATTATTTATTTATTTATTAGTTTTCGGGGGGTGGGCTGGGGGTGGGGTCGAGGGTGGCGTGCGCGTATTCCTCCACCCCGCCCCCGTCTTTTTCTTTAGTGTTATGTTTTACTTTTTTTGAAATGTATTTGTTTGTTTATTTCATCGGGGGTGGGGGGCCTGCGCGCGCATGCGCTGTTCCTCCCCGTGCCCCCCGTCTGTGCCCCCCCTCCCCCCCTCCCTCCCCCACACACCCCCACACCACACACGCCCCCCCGTCTCTGTTTTTCTCATTATTTCTTTCTTTTATTTTGTACTTCTGGGGGGTAGGGTCGGGGGGAGGTGGGGGGGGGGTGCGCGCGCGCCTGTCGTTCCTCTCCGTCTCGCCGCGGCCTCGGCGCGTCGCCATCCTCCCCTCCCCGAGGAAGGCCCTCCGCCCCGAGCCCCCCGCCGCCCCGAGAGTCCCGCGGACAGACAGGCGGGCGCACGCCCCGCCCGCGCCCAGCCGCTGGCTCGCTCGCGTTCCTGCCTTCCTTCCTTTAATTCTTACGGGCACCGTCCGTTAGAACTCATTTGTTCCCGGGTCCGTTTCTTCCGTCCTTTCTTCGGTCGAGCGCCGCCTCTTCGTTGCCTTTCTGGCCCCGTCTGGTTCCTCGGGCGTCCCCCGGCCCCAGCCCGAGGGAGGGCGGCGGGCGACTTGAGGCGGCCCGGCGCCCCGGCTGCCTCTCCCCGGGGGGGGGCTTCTTCTCCATCCGCCGGCCTGTGGGGCAGGATGTGGGGCAGAGGGAGGGGGTCCTCATCCCGTTAGGGGGGACTTGGGGCAGAGAAGGGGGCTGTGGGGCAGCATGTGGGGCAGAGGGAGGGGGGTGTGGTGCTGTTGGGGGGCAGGATGCGGGGCAGAGGGAGGGGGTTCTGGTGCTGTTGGGGGGCATGTGGGGCAGAGAAGGGGCCTGTGGGGCAGGATGTGGGGCAGAGGGAGGGGGTTCTCATCCCGTTATGGGGGACTTGGGGCAGAGAAGGGGGCTGTGGGGCAGCATGTGGGGCAGAGGGAGGGGGGTGTGGTGCTGTTGGGGGGGATGTGGGGCAGAGAAGGGGCCCGTGGGGCAGGATGTGGGGCAGAGGGAGGGGGTTCTCATCCCGTTACGGGGGGTGTGGGGCAGAGAAGGGGCCTGTGGGGCAGGATGTGGGGCAGAGGGAGGGGGTTCTGATCCCGTTACGGGGGATGTGGGGCAGAGAAGAGGCCTGTGGGGCAGGATGCGGGGCAGAGGGAGGGGGTTCTCATCCCGTTACGGGGGATGTGGGGCAGAGAAGGGGGCTGTGGGGCAGGATGTGGGGCAGAGGGAGGGGGTTCTCATCCCGTTACGGGGGGTGTGGGGCAGAGAAGGGGCCTGTGGGGCAGGATGTGGGGCAGAGGGAGGGGGTCCTCATCCCGTTATGGGGGACTTGGGGCAGAGAAGGGGGCTGTGGGGCAGCATGTGGGGCAGAGGGAGGGGGGTGTGGTGCTGTTGGGGGGGATGTGGGGCAGAGAAGGGGCCCGTGGGGCAGGATGTGGGGCAGAGGGAGGGGGTTCTGATCCCGTTACGGGGGCATGTGGGGCAGAGAAGGGGCCTGTGGGGCAGGATGTGGGGCAGAGGGAGGGGGTTCTGATCCCGTTACGGGGGGTGTGGGGCAGAGAAGGGGCCTGTGGGGCAGGATGTGGGGCAGAGGGAAGGGGTTCTGATCCCGTTACGGGGGATGTGGGGCAGAGAAGAGGCCTGTGGGGCAGGATGCGGGGCAGAGGGAGGGGGTTCTGGTGCTGTTGGGGGGCATGTGGGGCAGAGAAGGGGCCTGTGGGGCAGGATGTGGGGCAGAGGGAGGGGGTTCTGATCCCGTTACGGGGGCATGTGGGGCAGAGAAGGGGCCTGTGGGGCAGGATGTGGGGCAGAGGGAGGGCGTTCTGATCCCGTTACGGGGGCATGTGGGGCAGAGAAGGGGCCTGTGGGGCAGGATGTGGGGCAGAGGGAGGGGGTTCTGATCCCGTTACGGGGGCATGTGGGGCAGAGAAGGCGCCTGTGGGGCAGGATGTGGGGCAGAGGGAGGGCGTTCTGATCCCGTTACGGGGGATGTGGGGCAGAGAAGGGGCCTGTGGGGCAGGATGTGGGGCAGAGGGAGGGCGTTCTGATCCCGTTACGGGGGATGTGGGGCAGAGAAGGGGCCTGTGGGGCAGGATGCGGGGCAGAGGGAGGGGGTTCTGGTGCTGTTGGGGGGCAGGATGCGGGGCAGAGGGAGGGGGTTCTGGTGCTGTTGGGGGGCATGTGGGGCAGAGAAGGGGCCTGTGGGGCAGGATGTGGGGCAGGGGGAGGGGGTTCTCATCCCGTTATGGGGGACTTGGGGCAGAGAAGGGGGCTGTGGGGCAGGATGTGGGGCAGAGGGAGGGGGGTGTGGTGCTGTTGGGGGGGATGTGGGGCAGAGAAGGGGCCTGTGGGGCAGGATGTGGGGCAGAGGGAGGGGGTTCTCATCCCGTTATGGGGGACTTGGGGCAGAGAAGGGGGCTGTGGGGCAGGATGTGGGGCAGAGGGAGGGGGGTGTGGTGCTGTTGGGGGGGATGTGGGGCAGAGAAGGGGCCCGTGGGGCAGGATGTGGGGCAGAGGGAGGGGGTTCTCATCCCGTTACGGGGGATGTGGGGCAGAGAAGGGGCCTGTGGGGCAGGATGCGGGGCAGAGGGAGGGGGTTCTGATCCCGTTACGGGGGAATGTGGGGCAGAGAAGGGGCCTGTGGGGCAGGATGTGGGGCAGAGGGAGGGGGGTGTGGTGCTGTTGGGGGGGATGTGGGGCAGAGAAGGGGCCTGTGGGGCAGGATGTGGGGCAGAGGGAGGGGGTTCTCATCCCGTTACGGGGGATGTGGGGCAGAGAAGGGGGCTGTGGGGCAGGATGCGGGGCAGAGGGAGGGGGTTCTGATCCCGTTACGGGGGAATGTGGGGCAGAGAAGGGGCCTGTGGGGCAGGATGCGGGGCAGAGGGAGGGGGTTCTGATCCCGTTACGGGGGAATGTGGGGCAGAGAAGGGGCCTGTGGGGCAGGATGTGGGGCAGAGGGAGGGGGTTCTCATCCCGTTACAGGGGATGTGGGGCAGAGAAGGGGCCTGTGGGGCAGGATGCGGGGCAGAGGGAGGTGGTTCTGATCCCGTTACGGGGGAATGTGGGGCAGAGAAGGGGCCCGTGGGGCAGGATGTGGGGCAGAGGGAGGGGGTTCTGATCCCGTTACGGGGGCATGTGGGGCAGAGAAGGGGCCTGTGGGGCAGGATGTGGGGCAGAGGGAGGGGGGTGTGGTGCTGTTGGGGGGGATGTGGGGCACAGAAGGGGCCTGTGGGGCAGGATGTGGGGCAGAGGGAGGGGGTTCTGATCCCGTTACGGGGGATGTGGGGCAGAGAGGGGGCCTGTGGGGCAGGATGTGGGGCAGAGGGAGGGGGGTGTGGTGCCGTTGGGGGGGATGTGGGGCAGAGAAGGGGCCTGTGGGGCAGGATGTGGGGCAGAGAGGGGGCCTGTGGGGCAGGATGTGGGGCAGAGGGAGGGGGGTGTGGTGCCGTTGGGGGGGATGTGGGGCAGAGAAGGGGCCCGTGGGGCAGCATGTGGGGCAGAGGGAGGGGGTTCTCATCCCGTTACGGGGGATGTGGGGCAGAGAAGGGGCCTGTGGGGCAGGACGTGGGGTGGGACGTGGGCCTTCCCGCAAGAGCCGGCGCGAGCGGGCCGGGGGGGTGGCGCGGCCCTCTCGCCTTCCCCCCGCCTCGGTCCTGACCCCTACCTGACCCACCTCTCCCGGGCGCGGCGGCGGCACGTCGGCGGGCTACCTCGACGCGGGGGGGCCCGGCCTCGGGCGAAGCCGCTGCTTTCTGCGGGGGGCGGAAAGGCGCTCTCCTGCTTCTCCTCGAGACCCGGACGCTGGAGGGGAGAGAGGAAGGGAGGGACGTCAGGGCAGATACCGTCGTAGGGGAGTCACGGCGACCTAGGCGCCGTCACGGACTACGGCTGGCTTCGGGCCGCCGAGCCTCCTCCCCCCACCCCCCCACGAGAAGGCCGCCGCTCGGCCCGACAAAACGCGCCGCCGCCGCCGCCGCCGCCGCCGCCCCCGGCGAGTTGTATCGGCAAGCTGCGGGAAGGGCTTTTCGTTTCCTCGCGTCGCTAGAAACGTCAGCCTTTCCTTTGGCAGGAGCCATCTCGCTGCCCTCTGACCTATAGACACCCGCACCGGGAGGCGAGAGAACAAGCCCGCCTCGGCAGACGAGTACCCGGCTCTACCGGGTCACAGGAGGCCTCTCGACCGCCCGCGCTCTCACCCGGACCGCTCTTCGGAACAGCAACGGCAGCAGCCACCCGAAAGACTCAAAGCGCCTCGTCGAGTTCACCCCTTCGTCGAGGGACCGCCAAAATATTTCCCGTGGCCGACGCGGGGACGTGCAAACCGACGCGGCCTTGCCCGGGGCTTTGCGCAAACCTTCAGGCGGTCGGGCCGCGGGGATCGGACCGGACGAGAGGCGAGGCATTCGGCGAGAGCGGCCCGGCAGCCGTAGCTGCGCGTCCGCCGCCCACGGAAGGGAAGAAGTGCGACCCTTCTTGCGGCCGCGCCAGCCGGAAAAGCGGAAAAGCACGGTGCCGTTTACACGCCCTACGCGGCAAGGAGCCGGGTCCCCGCAACGCCTTACTTACCGTCCCGCCCGCGTCCAGGAGAACCGCTTCGGCTCCGCAACGCCGCTAAAGGGGAGCCGACGCCGGGAAAGGGAGAGAGAGCCCGGCAGCCTCGCGGGCGCGCGCCCCATCGTTAGAGCGGCCCAGACCTTCGTCGTCCCCGCTGACGGACGCTTTCGAGCCTCCGACCGGCGCGACGAAGAACGGGAAGCGGAAAGTTTCGGCTGAAAGCAAAAGCCCGGCTAGGAAGCAAACACCGCCTTACCTGAGGAGAGCTCCCTCTCCGCCCCTTGAAACGGGCGGGGACGGGCACGCCAGCCGAGTCCCGAGAGGCGAGCCGGCGGCGGGTGGGTGCGGGCGCAGGTGCCAGGCGAAGGTCGTCGGGGTCCTCGAGGCGCCCTCGGGACCCTAACACGCAGGAGACAGACAAACGCTCTCCAGCCGCCCAAAGGGGCGGAATCGCTCCCGGCGAGAGCCCGGTGAAAAACGAGAGCCCGGGCTGCTCCGGGGGACGCGCGAGAGACGCCTCTGCAGGCAGAGCAGGCGCTTGCGCTCTCCCGGGATACGTTCCCGACTCCCGCACCACCCAGACCTACCCTCTCGTGAGCCGGATGAACTCGGGAGCCACGCGGCGGCTCGGAGAAATCCCTTCGCTTATCGCTACGGCGGGAGATCGGCAGCTCCCTGTGGGGAAGAGCGCGAGCGTGTTTTTTAAATACGGGGCGGGCCGGCCGGCCTTCTCTTTAGCTTCCCCGCTAGGCGGACGGCCCGAAGGCAGCGGCGGGGGGGGGCGCGTGTGTGACGACGGCAGAAGGCAGCGAGGGAAGAGCTCCTTACCGGAGCGAGCTCACCGTAACCCCGGCTTCTGAGACCGACTTAGAGGAACCCTCGCGAAGAAAGGCGCAGACGGAGCCGATGCCGTGAGGCGGCGAGACGAGCCTCCTTCGGGTTCTCCGGCCCACGACGCTGTGGCGCTGCCGGGACAGACTGTTGGAGAAGCGCTTTTCCCCCTTCCCCCCCCCCCGCCCGCTGGAAAAGTTTGAGGAACTGGAACGTACCGAAGAGAAGCCAGCCGTGAGAATCTCCAAGCCGGACGCTAGCTTACGCTGCTCCACAGAACTGCCCTCGGCGCGGAGGGGCCGCCTGCACCTGGGGCTGGGGGCATGAGGAAGAAGAGAGCTCAGGGCTATTCCTCCCGACAGCGGCTCTCGGGCGGAGAAGGCTGCGGTCGCTCTCCCGACGGCCTCCGGCACCAAGCACTGGACACACACACCCACCCACCACCACCACCACACACCACCCCCCCCCAACCGGAGCACGGAGGACCGGGGGAGGCTTCCCTTCAGGGCACGCTCTAACGGCCGGGATCGTGGGGGTCTTACGCGCGCCGAGCCCTCCGGGGGAGACGGCGGGGCTCTCGACGGCGCCCTGCCGGCGAAGGGAGCGGTTCCCCCCCTTGGCCTCGGGCCGCCGGGGCCTTACCTTACCGTCCTCTCGGCAGTTCTCACCCTTCCCGCCGACGGCGGACGTTTCTCAGGAGGGCGGCCCGGCTCTCCGGCAGCCCCTGCCCGGGCACACGGCCCTGGCGGCGGCGGCGGCTGCTGCTGCTGCTTTCCCAGGGACGGGGTTTCGACCGGCAGAAGAGCCGAGCGGCCGCGCCCGCAGGCGGGCACGGGTGGCAGCCGGACATCGGCGCGGCCGACCCGGCGGGCTGTAACAGAGAAGGCGACGTTAGCGAGAGCGTTACGGGGCCTTTTCGCTTCGCGCAAGCGCGCTCTCATCCCCCGGCAGGCCCCCGGAACCGAACCCCTCGCCTGCCGCCGCACGCGCTCGGGCACGCACCTGCGCGCACGCGGCCACCGCCCACCGCGTGCCCACGGACGCGGGCCTGCCCCGGCAGGCCCCCCAGCCCGAACCCCCCCGTCTGCCGCCGCACCCCCCAACAGCCCCCCCCCTCCCCGAACTCCTCGCGCGCGGCAGAGGCAGGTACGCGCGCACGCAAAGCAAAGAGCGGAAATCCCCCCCCGCCGACCCCCCTCGCCCCCCCCACCCAGCCCGAACCCCCCCCGTCTGCCGCCGCACCCCCCAACAGCCCCCCCCTCCCCGAACTCCTCGCGCGCGGCAGAGGCAGGTACGCGCGCACGCAAAGCAAAGAGCGGAAATCCCCCCCCGCCGACCCCCCTCGCCCCCCCCACCAGCCCGAACCCCCCCCCGTCTGCCGCCGCACCCCCCAACAGCCCCCCCCTCCCCGAACTCCTCGCGCGCGGCAGAGGCAGACGCGCGCGCGCGCGCAGAGAGCGAAACTCGCCCCCCCACCGGCCCCCCTCTTGCCCTCAAGCCGCCCCCCCACCCCCACCCCCGTCCACCGCCCGCTTCACGGCGAATCCGGCCACCCGCTCCTCCTCCCGCCCGCAGGTTTCGCCGCTCCCGGGGAAAGACGACGGGAGACTTTAGGACCCAGCGGAGCCCCCGCCGGCTCCGCGCCCCGGCGGGAGAGGGGAATCCCGGCGGCGCGACCGGTCTCTGACCCCGGCTGCCGAGTCTCTACCCCGCCCTGCCCGTGCCCCGGCTCCCGCCCTGCTTTCTCGGGCGGCGGGGACGGCCGGTCGCTCCTTCAGCCCGCCCGCCCGCCCCTGCCGCGGGTTGCCAACCGACAGAAGGAAGGAAGGAAAAGAACCGCAACCGAGCCAAGCGGGAATTTTCTCCGAAAAGAGAGACCGCGCCCCGCACGCCCTCTCCCCTGCCTACCTCTGCGCCGGGCTCCCCGCCTGCTCGCCGAGCGCTCTCGCCTGCTGCCGCAGCGGCATCCCCTCCTTTCCCTTCCCTGCCTTTGGCGCCAATGAGCCCGCGACCGTTAGCGCGGCGGGAACCCCCGCCTTTCAACCGCGGGCGGGGGGTGGGGGGGACACGCGCGCATGCGCAGGGCGCGCAGCTGCGGGCCCACCCCCCGCTCCCCCGCCCCGCTGCTCCGCGGAGGGGGGGAAGGGGAGAAGGGGGAAAATGACGGCGAGGGGGAAAATCTCCCCCATCCCGCCGCGCGTACACCCACAACCCCCTCCCCCCCCGCAAAGACCTCACACAGCCCCCCTCTCCCCCCCGCCCGCAGCCCCCCGAGCCAAAACCGAGCGGAACGGAAAAGCCCACCGCGAGAGGCGAAAGCCGGCGAGCGCCCGGCGGCGCCGGCACCCGCCGCCGGATCGGGGCCGCCGGTCCCCGAGTCCGCCGGCGGCCGGCGAGCTCGCGTCGCGGCGGGGCGCCGGGCGGCTCGCGGCGGGGGCCGCCGGCTCTCGCCGACCCCGGCGGCCGGGGAGGCAAAGCGGCGGGGGAAAAGCACCCGCCCCGGCACCCCCGCCCCACCGCGCGCGCCCACACGCGCAGCCCCCCCAACGCCCTCAGCCCCCCCACGCCCCCCCTCGCAGCCCCCCGAGCCAAAACCGAGCGGAACGGAAAAGCCCACCGCGAGAGGCGAAAGCCGGCGAGCGCCCGGCGGCGCCGGCACCCGCCGCCGGATCGGGGCCGCCGGTCCCCGAGTCCGCCGGCGGCCGGCGAGCTCGCGTCGCGGCGGGGCGCCGGGCGGCTCGCGGCGGGGGCCGCCGGCTCTCGCCGACCCCGGCGGCCGGGGAGGCAAAGCGGCGGGGGGAAAAGCACACGCCCCGGCACCCCCGCCCCACCGCGCGCGCCCACACGCGCAGCCCTCCCAACGCCCTCAGCCCCCCCACGCCCCCCTCGCAGCCCCCCGAGCCAAAACCGAGCGGAACGGAAAAGCCCACCGCGAGAGGCGAAAGCCGGCGAGCGCCCGGCGGCGCCGGCACCCGCCGCCGGATCGGGGCCGCCGGTCCCCGAGTCCGCCGGCGGCCGGCGAGCTCGCGTCGCGGCGGGGCGCCGGGCGGCTCGCGGCGGGGGCCGCCGGCTCTCGCCGACCCCGGCGGCCGGGGAGGCAAAGCGGCGGGGGGAAAAGCACCCGCCCCGGCACCCCCGCCCCACCGCGCGCGCCCACACGCGCAGCCCCCCCAACGCCCTCAGCCCCCCCACGCCCCCCCTCGCAGCCCCCCGAGCCAAAACCGAGCGGAACGGAAAAGCCCACCGCGAGAGGCGAAAGCCGGCGAGCGCCCGGCGGCGCCGGCACCCGCCGCCGGATCGGGGCCGCCGGTCCCCGAGTCCGCCGGCGGCCGGCGAGCTCGCGTCGCGGCGGGGCGCCGGGCGGCTCGCGGCGGGGGCCGCCGGCTCTCGCCGACCCCGGCGGCCGGGGAGGCAAAGCGGCGGGGGGAAAAGCACCCGCCCCGGCACCCCCGCCCCACCGCGCGCGCCCACACGCGCAGCCCCCCCAACGCCCTCAGCCCCCCCACGCCCCCCCTCGCAGCCCCCCGAGCCAAAACCGAGCGGAACGGAAAAGCCCACCGCGAGAGGCGAAAGCCGGCGAGCGCCCGGCGGCGCCGGCACCCGCCGCCGGATCGGGGCCGCCGGTCCCCGAGTCCGCCGGCGGCCGGCGAGCTCGCGTCGCGGCGGGGCGCCGGGCGGCTCGCGGCGGGGGCCGCCGGCTCTCGCCGACCCCGGCGGCCGGGGAGGCAAAGCGGCGGGGGAAAAGCACCCGCCCCGGCACCCCCGCCCCACCGCGCGCGCCCACACGCGCAGCCCCCCCAACGCCCTCAGCCCCCCCACGCCCCCCCTCGCAGCCCCCCGAGCCAAAACCGAGCGGAACGGAAAAGCCCACCGCGAGAGGCGAAAGCCGGCGAGCGCCCGGCGGCGCCGGCACCCGCCGCCGGATCGGGGCCGCCGGTCGCCGAGTCCGCCGGCGGCCGGCGAGCTCGCGTCGCGGCGGGGCGCCGGGCGGCTCGCGGCGGGGGCCGCCGGCTCTCGCCGACCCCGGCGGCCGGGGAGGCAAAGCGGCGGGGGAAAAGCACCCGCCCCGGCACCCCCGCCCCACCGCGCGCGCCCACACGCGCAGCCCTCCCAACGCCCTCAGCCCCCCCACGCCCCCCTCGCAGCCCCCCGAGCCAAAACCGAGCGGAACGGAAAAGCCCACCGCGAGAGGCGAAAGCCGGCGAGCGCCCGGCGGCGCCGGCACCCGCCGCCGGATCGGGGCCGCCGGTCGCCGAGTCCGCCGGCGGCCGGCGAGCTCGCGTCGCGGCGGGGCGCCGGGCGGCTCGCGGCGGGGGCCGCCGGCTCTCGCCGATCCCGGCGGCCGGGGAGCGAAATAGGCGTCCAGAGTCTGCTCAGGCAGACTTGCCGCCAGCAGCGGCGTCGGGGAAAATAAACAGATTATTATTTAACAACTGGTAATTCATCATCATAAGGAGCAATAAACCGACCGTAACAGTAATAGTAATAAGAGCAACAATAACGACTATTAAAAAAAAAAAAAATCACAACTGTTCCGCGCCCCTCCTCTTCCCCCCTCTCCCCGCCGCTCCGGGAGATCCGGGTGAGGGTTGCCCCTGTATTAGAGACGCCCGAATCTTGAAATAGGCGAAGGGGGGAGAAAATTAAAGAGCCAAAAAAAAAAAAAATCGAACATCCCCCCCCCCCAGCTCGGTCTGCTGTATCCCCATCAGGGCGTACCCAGTACCGGAAACGCTTGACTCTTTAAATCGGGGGACGAGGGCGAGAACGATAGTTAAGGAAAAAAAAAACCCACACGGTATAAATAATCCCCCCCCCACCCGCCCCCCCCGTAATCCTTCCACCCTGGGAGAACCGGGATACGGCAGCCGCGCCGTCCCGGTCCGGGTGGGTCTACCCGCCTCGGCAGCCGGCTGCCAGGTCTACCCACCTCCGGGACCGGTCCGGGCGTCCAGGTCTACCCGCCTCGGCAGCCGGCTGCCAGGTCTACCCACCTCCGGGACCGGTCCGGGCTGCCAGGTCTACCCGCCTCCGGGACCGGTCCGGGCTGCCAGGTCTACCCGCCTCGGCAGCCGGCTGCCAGGTCTACCCACCTCCGGGACCGGTCCGGGCGTCCAGGTCTACCCGCCTCGGCAGCCGGCTGCCAGGTCTACCCACCTCCGGGACCGGTCCGGGCGTCCAGGTCTACCCGCCTCCGGTCCGGGCTGCCAGGTCTACCCACTTCCGGGACCGGTCCGGGCTGCCAGGTCTACCCGCCTCCGGGACCGGTCCGGGCTGCCAGGTCTACCCGCCTCGGCAGCCGGCTGCCAGGTCTACCCACCTCCGGGACCGGTCGGCCAGGTCTACCCGCCTCCGGTCCGGGCGTCCAGGTCTACCCGCCTCCGGTCCGGGGTGCCAGGTCTACCCGCCTCCGGGACCGGTCCGGGCTGCCAGGTCTACCCGCCTCGGCAGCCGGCTGCCAGGTCTACCCGCCTCCGGGACCGGTCCGGGCTGCCAAGTCTACCCGCCTCCGGTCCGGGCTGCCAGGTCTACCCGCCTCGGCAGCCGGCTGCCAGGTCTACCCGCCTCCGGGACCGGTCCGGGCGTCCAGGTCTACCCGCCTCCGGGACCGGTCGGCCAGGTCTACCCTGCTCCGGTCCGGGCTGCCAGGTCTACCCGCCTCCGGTCGGGGATGCCAGGTCTACCCGCCTCCGGTCGGGGCTGCCAGGTCTACCCGCCTCCGGGACCGGTCCGGGCTGCCAGGTCTACCCGCCTCGGCAGCCGGCTGCCAGGTCTACCCACCTCCGGGACCGGTCCGGGCGTCCAGGTCTACCCGCCTCCGGTCCGGGCTGCCAGGTCTACCCGCCTCCGGGACCGGCAGGGCTGTCCGCTTGACCCGCCTCGGCAGCCGGTCGCCAGGTCTACCTCGCTCCGGCGGCACTTGGGCGTCCAGGTCTACCCGCCTCCGGTCCGGGCGTCCAGGTCTACCCGCCTCCGGGACCGGCAGGGCTGTCCGCTTGACCCGCCTCGGCAGCCGGTCGCCAGGTCTACCTCGCTCCGGCGGCACTTGGGCGTCCAGGTCTACCCGCCTCCGGTCCGGGCTGCCAGGTCTACCCGCCTCCGGGACCGGCAGGGCTGTCCGCTTGACCCGCCTCGGCAGCCGGTCGCCAGGTCTACCTCGCTCCGGCGGCACTTGGGCGTCCAGGTCTACCCGCCTCCGGTCCGGGCGTCCAGGTCTACCCGCCTCCGGGACCGGCAGGGCTGTCCGCTTGACCCGCCTCGGCAGCCGGTCGCCAGGTCTACCTCGCTCCGGCGGCACTTGGGCGTCCAGGTCTACCCGCCTCCGGTCCGGACTGCCGGGTCTACCCGCCTCCGGGACCGGCAGGGCTGTCCGCTTGACCCGCCTCGGCAGCCGGTCGCCAGGTCTACCTCGCTCCGGCGGCACTTGGGCGCGCTGGTCTACCCGCCTCCGGTCCGGGCTGCCAGGTCTACCCGCCTCCGGGACCGGCAGGGCTGTCCGCTTGACCCGCCTCGGCAGCCGGTCGCCAGGTCTACCTCGCTCCGGCGGGACTTGGGCGCGCTGGTCTACCCGCCTCCGGTCCGGGCTGCCAGGTCTACCCGCCTCCGGGACCGGCAGGGCTGTCCGCTTGACCCGCCTCGGCAGCCGGTCGCCAGGTCTACCTCGCTCCGGCGGGACTTAGGCGCTGTTCCGGGGTGGCGGGTAGACCTTTTGTCCCCAGCGCTACTTCCAGCAGCCGAAGGGGTCGCTGTTTTACGCTGCCTCCAGTTACGTCATCGTAAAAGTCGGCGTGGTTGGCGCTCCTCCCCGGTGGGCAGAGCCTACGTTCTTGCCGCTGTCCGGGAGCGATGAACCGTATCTCCATATTAGGGGAACGGCATAGCAGCTAGGCTCCGGAGGGGAGCTAGCGAGGCGGAGGTGGCGCCCGCGGGTCTCCCGGCGAAGTGGAGCGCTGGATCCCGCGGGGGAGGGAAGGACAAAGACCGGCAGTTGGCAGTGGCCGGCACTCGAACGCGTACGGCCGGGGAAGACGGGGCACCTTCCCCGGTCCCGGAGGGGGACCCGATGAGGACAGGGAATCCTGGCGGCATGTGCCGCAGGATTCGGCCGGGGAGTGGAGAGCCTGCCGCGGCTTTCCTCGGCTCCGGAGGGCCCCCGATGATGGGCTGGGTGAGGAGAGCGGCGCCTCACCCTTTTTCTCCGGCCCTAAGCCGGAGCCCGCCGCGGCGCGGGGGAGAGCGCGGGTGGCCGGTGCCGGTGGCCGGCCAGCCCGGGGGGGGCGGCGGGCGGAGGGTTCCCGAGCCGGCGTCGGCTCGTTCCTCCGTCCCGGAGCAGGGGTGCCGCCGAGGAGGAGAGAGGGTTGCCGGCGGGCGAGGCGGCGTCGCCTCGTCCTTTTTCCCTCCGGCCCTAAGCCGGAGCCCGCCGCGGCGCGGGGGAGAGCGCGGGTGGCCGGTGCCGGTGGCCGGCCAGCCCGGGGGGGGCGGCGGGCGGAGGGTTCCCGAGCCGGCGTCGGCTCGTTCCTCCGTCCCGGAGCAGGGGTGCCGCCGAGGAGGAGAGAGGGTTGCCGGCGGGCGAGGCGGCGTCGCCTCGTCCTTTTTCGCTCCGGCCCTAAGCCGGAGCCCGCCGCGGCGCGGGGGAGAGCGCGGGTGGCCGGTGCCGGTGGCCGGCCGGCCCGGGGGGGGCGGCGGGCGGAGGGTTCCCGAGCCGGCGTCGGCTCGTTCCTCCGTCCCGGAGCAGGGGTGCCGCCGAGGAGGAGAGAGGGTTGCCGGCGGGCGAGGCGGCGTCGCCTCGTCCTTTTTCCCTCCGGCCCTAAGCCGGAGCCCGCCGCGGCGCGGGGGAGAGCGCGGGTGGCCGGTGCCGGTGGCCGGCCAGCCCGGGGGGGGCGGCGGGCGGAGGGTTCCCGAGCCGGCGTCGGCTCGTTCCTCCGTCCCGGAGCAGGGGTGCCGCCGAGGAGGAGAGAGGGTTGCCGGCGGGCGAGGCGGCGTCGCCTCGTCCTTTTTCCCTCCGGCCCTAAGCCGGAGCCCGCCGCGGCGCGGGGGAGAGCGCGGGTGGCCGGTGCCGGTGGCCGGCCGGCCCGGGGGGGGCGGCGGGCGGAGGGTTCCCGAGCCGGCGTCGGCTCGTTCCTCCGTCCCGGAGCAGGGGTGCCGCCGAGGAGGAGAGAGGGTTGCCGGCGGGCGAGGCGGCGTCGCCTCGTCCTTTTTCCCTCCGGCCCTAAGCCGGAGCCCGCCGCGGCGCGGGGGAGAGCGCGGGTGGCCGGTGCCGGTGGCCGGCCAGCCCGGGGGGGGCGGCGGGCGGAGGGTTCCCGAGCCGGCGTCGGCTCGTTCCTCCGTCCCGGAGCAGGGGTGCCGCCGAGGAGGAGAGAGGGTTGCCGGCGGGCGAGGCGGCGTCGCCTCGTCCTTTTTCCCTCCGGCCCTAAGCCGGAGCCCGCCGCGGCGCGGGGGAGAGCGCGGGTGGCCGGTGCCGGTGGCCGGCCAGCCCGGGGGGGGCGGCGGGCGGAGGGTTCCCGAGCCGGCGTCGGCTCGTTCCTCCGTCCCGGAGCAGGGGTGCCGCCGAGGAGGAGAGAGGGTTGCCGGCGGGCGAGGCGGCGTCGCCTCGTCCTTTTTCCCTCCGGCCCTAAGCCGGAGCCCGCCGCGGCGCGGGGGAGAGCGCGGGTGGCCGGTGCCGGTGGCCGGCCAGCCCGGGGGGGGCGGCGGGCGGAGGGTTCCCGAGCCGGCGTCGGCTCGTTCCTCCGTCCCGGAGCAGGGGTGCCGCCGAGGAGGAGAGAGGGTTGCCGGCGGGCGAGGCGGCGTCGCCTCGTCCTTTTTCGCTCCGGCCCTAAGCCGGAGCCCGCCGCGGCGCGGGGGAGAGCGCGGGTGGCCGGTGCCGGTGGCCGGCCGGCCCGGGGGGGGCGGCGGGCGGAGGGTTCCCGAGCCGGCGTCGGCTCGTTCCTCCGTCCCGGAGCAGGGGTGCCGCCGAGGAGGAGAGAGGGTTGCCGGCGGGCGAGGCGGCGTCGCCTCGTCCTTTTTCCCTCCGGCCCTAAGCCGGAGCCCGCCGCGGCGCGGGGGAGAGCGCGGGTGGCCGGTGCCGGTGGCTGGCCAGCCCGGGGGGGGCGGCGGGCGGAGGGTTCCCGAGCCGGCGTCGGCTCGTTCCTCCGTCCCGGAGCAGGGGTGCCGCCGAGGAGGAGAGAGGGTTGCCGGCGGGCGAGGCGGCGTCGCCTCGTCCTTTTTCGCTCCGGCCCTAAGCCGGAGCCCGCCGCGGCGCGGGG
>NW_027414392.1:50000-52500 GCF_964106895.1 Numenius arquata
AGGCGCTCTCTCGCCTTCTTCGTCTCGCTCGCCGGCCGCGCCGCGGCCCGCCGTCGCGACCTCCGCCGCCCGTCCTCCGGTCGGCGGGGAACCGCCGCGTCCCCGTCGCGGCTCCGCTTCTCGCCTCCGCTGGCGCCCGCCGCCGGACGGCGTCCCCGCCCCCGTCCTCCGGGGACCGATCCCCCGCGCGCCCGCTCCCCGCCCTCGCCTGGGCGAGAAGGGGGGGAGGGGGCCGCGGCGGCCCCCGGGGGCGAGGCGAGGGGCGCCGGCCCGGTCAGAGCGCGGGCGGCAGCGCGCGGGAAGGGTCGCGCCGCCGGCGCGGGGCGCGGCGACGCCCGCTGCCGGCCGAGCCCCGCTCGGTCCGAAAGGAAGCGGCGAGCGGCGGCAGCGGCGAGCGGCGCCGGCGGCCGGCCGCGAGGGCAGCGGGGAGACGAGAGCGAGGGCCTTCGGGGCCGGGGGAGGCGGCTCCCCCGGCTCTCCCCGCGCCCAGGCCGGGGGCGGCTGCGCAGCCGGCCCCGCGCCTGCCCTGCCGGCCCGGCCGCGCGAGGCGGCGAGGGGTCTCCGGGCGTTCCGGGATGGCGCGCGGGCGCCTGGCGGCGCGGCGGCGGCGGCGCGCGTCCCCCGTCTCTTCTCCGCGCCCCGATCCTCCCCGCCGAGGGGAGCCGGGGCGGGGGGCGGGGGCGGAAGGGCTGCGCCGCCGCCGTTGGCCGCCCTCCGGCGGGCGAGGCGACCGCCGGGCGGCCTTCCCGCGCGAGCGGGCGGCCCGAGCCGCGGCTCTCCTCCCGGGCGCAGCGCCGGGCTGCTGAGGGAAACCCCGGGCCCCGGGAAGGAGGACGAGGCTGTGGCGGCGGACGTCGGGCGCGCCCCCGCGGGCGGACGCTCCCCCGAAGGCGGCAGCGGGGGAGGCACCCCCGCGGGGCCCAGAGGTCGTTTCCCTCACCCCAGGGCCAGGTACCTAGCGTCCGCGCTCTCCCGCGGCCCTCCCTCGCCGTAGCGATACACAGGGGGTCGAAGGCCGCGGGGGGCCGGGCGGAGGTTTAAAGACTCGGGCGGCTCGGCGCGGCCCGGGGGTCGGGCCGGGCGGCGCCGCCGTCGTCGTCGTCCTGCGCAAGGGGGCTGGAGTCTCTCCGCGGAAGCTCCCGGGCGCAGGGACGGACGGCCGGCCGTCGCCCGCGCTCGTCCCGCGGGCGGCCGTGCCGGGGAGGTGTTCCGCTGCCCCCCCCTCTCCGCGGACCGGTCTCGGCGGAGAGACCGCGGCGCGGCCGGCCGTGTCCGGCCTCGCCCGCCTCGAAACGGGGCGACCCCGGCGGGAGCGCGGGCTCCCCGCCGGGGGCGGGCGGGTCCCCGCGGCGGGGGCTCGCTCGGGAGGCGCGCCGCCGCGCCTCCGCGGCGCGGCTGCGGCGCGCCGCGGCTCCGCTCCCTCCCTCCCTCCGTCCCCCGCCCCGGCGAGCGCTCCGGCGGCGGTCTGCCGCCGCCGAGCGCCGGCGAAGGCGGCACCCCGTGCCGAGCGGCGGCGTCGCCGCTCGGCCTGCCGGCCGGCCGGAGGGCGCCCGCCGCCAGGCGCGGCCGTCCCGGCCCGGGCCCCGTCCGCCGCCCTTCCCCCGCCGCCCTTCCCGGCGGCGCCGGGCGAGCGGGTGGGCGGGCGGAGGCGTCCCGCTCCCGGTCTCCGCGTGGAAACGGGGAGAGCGGGCGTCGCCCCCGCCTCAGCGCCGTCCGCTTTCCGCGCGGCGCGCGCCCGCGGAAGGCGGCGAGGAGCGGCGGCGGCGGCGGTTCCGGGCGGGCGGCCGCCGCGAGGCGGCGGCGGGCCGCCGTCCGGCGCGGCCGCGGGCGGCGCGTCGCCGGCTCGGGCTCCGGCGGTGGCCGCCTCCGGCGCGGCGGCGGAGGCCGCGGCCGGGCGCCGGCGGGGCGGGCCGGAGCCGCGGGAGAGGGGAGAAGGACGTCGCGGCGCGGCGGAGCCGTCGCGCGCGGGGGGGCCGGCGGGGCGTCCCGCGTCCCCGAGGAGAGGCGGGCAGGCGGCACGGCCGGGGGCGTCGTGGGCCTCCGCGCGGAGGCCGGGCCGAGCCCGGGCGCCTGGGCCGCCCCCCGAAGCGAGCGAGGCGCTCGTCTCCGCCGGTTTGGGCCGGGAGCGCGGGCTCCCGGCGCCCTCGCCGCTCGGGGCTTTTTTTTTTTTTTCTCCTCGTCGTGTGTCGGTACGGTCAGTCGAGGCGAGGCGGCCCCGTCGTTCTCGCCCCGCCGCGCCGCGTCGCGTCCCCTGCGGAGGGGGCGGGCCGGCGGGCGGGCGGGCCGGCGGGCCGCCGCTGTCCGGAGGGGCCGCTCCCGCGGAGCGGTCCCGGCCCTCCCGCGCGCGCGGGGCGGTGCCGAAAAGCAGACAACTCTTAGCGGTGGATCACTCGGCTCGTGCGTCGATGAAGAACGCAGCTAGCTGCGAGAATTAATGTGAATTGCAGGACACATTGATCATCGACACTTCGAACGCACTTGCGGCCCCGGGTTCCTCCCG
>NW_027414392.1:60000-77500 GCF_964106895.1 Numenius arquata
TTTTTTTATTATTTTTAGATTTCGTCTCTTCCTCCGTCGGCTTACAATTTTTATTAATTTTTTTCCTTTTTTTTTTAATTTTTTTTATTTTTAGATTTTGTTTATTCCTCCGTCGGCTTACAATTTTTATCAATTTTTTTCCATTTTTCCTTTTTTTTTATTTTTTTTTAAATTTTTTTTAATTTCAGATTTTGTTTCTTCCTTCCTTTGCTTACAATTTTTATTAATTTTTTTCCTTTTTTTTTATTTTTTGTTTTGTTTTGTTTTTAGATGATGTTTATTCCTCCGTCGGCTTACAATTTTTATTATTTTTTTCCATTTTATATTTTTTAAATTTTTTTTATTTCTTTTTATTTTTAGATTCCGTTTATTCCTCCGTTTGCTTACAATTTTTATTTTTTTTTCCTTTTTTTTAATTTTTTTAAATTTTTTTTTAATTTTAGATTTTGTTCCTTCCTTTGCTTACAATTTTTATTATTTTTTTTCCTTTTTTTTATTTTTTTTTAAATTTTTTTTAATTTCAGATTTTGTTTCTTCCTTCCTTTGCTTACAATTTTTATTAATTTTTTTCCTTTTTTTTTTTTTTTTTTTTTTGTTTTGTTTTGTTTTGTTTTTAGATGCTGTTTATTCCTCCGTCGGCTTACAATTTTTATTCATTTTTTTCCATTTTTATTTTTTTATTTTTTTAAAATTTTTTTTGTTTTGTTTTTAGATTTTGTTTATTCCTCCGTCGGCTTACAATTACTAATTTTTTCCATTTTTATTTTTTTTATTTTTTTTTTAATTTCTTTTTATTTTTAGATTTTGTTTATTCCTCCGTTCGCTTACAATTTTTATTCATTTTTTTCCATTTTTATTTTATTTATTTTTTTTAAATATTTTTTTGTTTGTTTGTTTTTAGATTTTGTTTATTCCTCCGTCGGCTTACAATTTTTATTCATTTTTTTCCGTTTTTTTTTTTTTTTTAATTTTTTTTTATTTTTAGATTTTCTTTTTTCCTCCCTTGGCTTACAATTTTTATTCCTTTTTTTCCTTTTTTCTTCCCCCCCCAGCCCCCCCCCCCCCCCCCCCGGCGACTCGCCCCCCGCGGCGAGTCTATTTTCCGCGGCGGGGCTAGACCTGGTGTTCCTTCCCGTTCACCGCGCCCCCCCCCGCCCCCCCCCCCCCCCCCCCCCCGCCCCCCGCCCCGGCGACTCGCCCCCCCCGCCCCCCTATCGGTGGCGACTCTTTTTTTTTTTCCTTTTTTTTTTTCTTCCTTTCATTCTTTTTGTACATTTTTGTCTTGTCCTTTTTAATTCTTTTCTTCTATCGCTTTTTTTTTTTCTCGGGGGGGGGGGTGGGGGGTGGGGGGGTGGGTGGGCGGGGGGGTGCCGGTCGTTCCCCCCCGGGGCGGGGGGCGTCTTCTTTCTTTCTTTTTTTTTTTTTTTAAATTTCATTCATTTATTTATTTATTTGCATACGCGTTGTTCCTCCCCGCCCCCCCCCCCCCCCGTCTTCTTTTTTCGTTTTTTTTTTTTTGTTTTTATAATTTTTTAAAATGTTATTTCACTTATTTATTTAGTTTAATTTTCCCGTTTATGTGTTTATTCGTTCATTCGGGCGGGGGGGGGGGGGGGGGGGCGCGCGTGTGTGTGTCCTGTTCCAGCGCCCCCAACCTCCCCTCCCCCCGTTCTGTCTGTCTGGTTTTATTTAGTTAGTTAGTTACTTTTCATTTGCGGGGGGGGGCGGGGGTGGGCGGGTGTGCGTTGTTCCTCTCCCCTCTCCCCTCCCCCCCCGTTCTGTTCGGTTTTCTTTATTTATTTAATTAAACGGGGGGCGGGGGGGGGGGGGGGGTGGGGGGGGGTGGGGGGCTGGGAGCGTGCGCACGCGCGTCTGTGTATCGTTCCTCCCTCGCCCCCCCCCCACCCCCCCCCCCCCCCCGTTTCTTTCATTCATTCGTTCCTTCCTTCATTCGTTTATTACGTAGGGGGTGGGTGCGCGCGCGCGCGTGTTGTCGTCGTCGTCGTCGTCGTCGTGTTGGTGTCCGTCCCCCCCCTTTTTCTCATTATTTATTCATTTAGTAGGTTTTGGGGGGGGGGGGGGGCGCGGGGGGGGTGGGGGGGGTGTGTGTGCGCGCGCGTGTATTATTCCACCAACCCCCCCACCCCACCCCCACCCCCCCCCCCCCGGATTTTATATTCATTTATTCATTCGCTTATTTATTTAAAGGGGGGGGCGCGCATGGGCGCGGCCGCGTATCGTTTCTTCCCCACCCCCCATACGCTCCCCCCACCCCACCCTTACCTGTTTTGTCTCAGAATTTATTTATTTATTCATTTATGTAGTGGGGTGGGGGGTGGTGTGCGCGTGCGTATTGCTCTCCACCCCGGGCCGCCCCCCCCCCCCCCCCACGTGTCTTTTTTTAAATTATTTTCTAAATTTTTAAAATTAATCAATCTATCTATTTATTTATTTATTTATTTATTTATTTATTTATTTATTTCGGGGGGGGGGGGGTGTGCGCGCGCATGCCCGTGTATTTTCCCCCCCCCCCCCGCCTTTGTATTATTTATTTATTTATTAGTTTTCGGGGGGTGGGCTGGGGGTGGGGTCGAGGGTGGCGTGCGCGTATTCCTCCACCCCGCCCCCGTCTTTTTCTTTAGTGTTATGTTTTACTTTTTTTGAAATGTATTTGTTTGTTTATTTCATCGGGGGTGGGGGGCCTGCGCGCGCATGCGCTGTTCCTCCCCGTGCCCCCCGTCTGTGCCCCCCCTCCCCCCCTCCCTCCCCCACACACCCCCACACCACACACGCCCCCCCGTCTCTGTTTTTCTCATTATTTCTTTCTTTTATTTTGTACTTCTGGGGGGTAGGGTCGGGGGGAGGTGGGGGGGGGGTGCGCGCGCGCCTGTCGTTCCTCTCCGTCTCGCCGCGGCCTCGGCGCGTCGCCATCCTCCCCTCCCCGAGGAAGGCCCTCCGCCCCGAGCCCCCCGCCGCCCCGAGAGTCCCGCGGACAGACAGGCGGGCGCACGCCCCGCCCGCGCCCAGCCGCTGGCTCGCTCGCGTTCCTGCCTTCCTTCCTTTAATTCTTACGGGCACCGTCCGTTAGAACTCATTTGTTCCCGGGTCCGTTTCTTCCGTCCTTTCTTCGGTCGAGCGCCGCCTCTTCGTTGCCTTTCTGGCCCCGTCTGGTTCCTCGGGCGTCCCCCGGCCCCAGCCCGAGGGAGGGCGGCGGGCGACTTGAGGCGGCCCGGCGCCCCGGCTGCCTCTCCCCGGGGGGGGGCTTCTTCTCCATCCGCCGGCCTGTGGGGCAGGATGTGGGGCAGAGGGAGGGGGTCCTCATCCCGTTAGGGGGGACTTGGGGCAGAGAAGGGGGCTGTGGGGCAGCATGTGGGGCAGAGGGAGGGGGGTGTGGTGCTGTTGGGGGGCAGGATGCGGGGCAGAGGGAGGGGGTTCTGGTGCTGTTGGGGGGCATGTGGGGCAGAGAAGGGGCCTGTGGGGCAGGATGTGGGGCAGAGGGAGGGGGTTCTCATCCCGTTATGGGGGACTTGGGGCAGAGAAGGGGGCTGTGGGGCAGCATGTGGGGCAGAGGGAGGGGGGTGTGGTGCTGTTGGGGGGGATGTGGGGCAGAGAAGGGGCCCGTGGGGCAGGATGTGGGGCAGAGGGAGGGGGTTCTCATCCCGTTACGGGGGGTGTGGGGCAGAGAAGGGGCCTGTGGGGCAGGATGCGGGGCAGAGGGAGGGGGTTCTCATCCCGTTACGGGGGATGTGGGGCAGAGAAGGGGGCTGTGGGGCAGCATGTGGGGCAGAGGGAGGGGGTTCTCATCCCGTTACGGGGGGTGTGGGGCAGAGAAGGGGCCTGTGGGGCAGGATGTGGGGCAGAGGGAGGGGGTCCTCATCCCGTTATGGGGGACTTGGGGCAGAGAAGGGGGCTGTGGGGCAGCATGTGGGGCAGAGGGAGGGGGGTGTGGTGCTGTTGGGGGGGATGTGGGGCAGAGAAGGGGCCCGTGGGGCAGGATGTGGGGCAGAGGGAGGGGGTTCTGATCCCGTTACGGGGGCATGTGGGGCAGAGAAGGGGCCTGTGGGGCAGGATGTGGGGCAGAGGGAGGGGGTTCTGATCCCGTTACGGGGGGTGTGGGGCAGAGAAGGGGCCTGTGGGGCAGGATGTGGGGCAGAGGGAAGGGGTTCTGATCCCGTTACGGGGGATGTGGGGCAGAGAAGAGGCCTGTGGGGCAGGATGCGGGGCAGAGGGAGGGGGTTCTGGTGCTGTTGGGGGGCATGTGGGGCAGAGAAGGGGCCTGTGGGGCAGGATGTGGGGCAGAGGGAGGGGGTTCTGATCCCGTTACGGGGGCATGTGGGGCAGAGAAGGGGCCTGTGGGGCAGGATGTGGGGCAGAGGGAGGGCGTTCTGATCCCGTTACGGGGGCATGTGGGGCAGAGAAGGGGCCTGTGGGGCAGGATGTGGGGCAGAGGGAGGGGGTTCTGATCCCGTTACGGGGGCATGTGGGGCAGAGAAGGCGCCTGTGGGGCAGGATGTGGGGCAGAGGGAGGGCGTTCTGATCCCGTTACGGGGGATGTGGGGCAGAGAAGGGGCCTGTGGGGCAGGATGTGGGGCAGAGGGAGGGCGTTCTGATCCCGTTACGGGGGATGTGGGGCAGAGAAGGGGCCTGTGGGGCAGGATGCGGGGCAGAGGGAGGGGGTTCTGGTGCTGTTGGGGGGCAGGATGCGGGGCAGAGGGAGGGGGTTCTGGTGCTGTTGGGGGGCATGTGGGGCAGAGAAGGGGCCTGTGGGGCAGGATGTGGGGCAGGGGGAGGGGGTTCTCATCCCGTTATGGGGGACTTGGGGCAGAGAAGGGGGCTGTGGGGCAGGATGTGGGGCAGAGGGAGGGGGGTGTGGTGCTGTTGGGGGGGATGTGGGGCAGAGAAGGGGCCTGTGGGGCAGGATGTGGGGCAGGGGGAGGGGGTTCTCATCCCGTTATGGGGGACTTGGGGCAGAGAAGGGGGCTGTGGGGCAGGATGTGGGGCAGAGGGAGGGGGGTGTGGTGCTGTTGGGGGGGATGTGGGGCAGAGAAGGGGCCCGTGGGGCAGGATGTGGGGCAGAGGGAGGGGGTTCTCATCCCGTTACGGGGGATGTGGGGCAGAGAAGGGGCCTGTGGGGCAGGATGCGGGGCAGAGGGAGGGGGTTCTGATCCCGTTACGGGGGAATGTGGGGCAGAGAAGGGGCCTGTGGGGCAGGATGTGGGGCAGAGGGAGGGGGGTGTGGTGCTGTTGGGGGGGATGTGGGGCAGAGAAGGGGCCTGTGGGGCAGGATGTGGGGCAGAGGGAGGGGGTTCTCATCCCGTTACGGGGGATGTGGGGCAGAGAAGGGGGCTGTGGGGCAGGATGCGGGGCAGAGGGAGGGGGTTCTGATCCCGTTACGGGGGAATGTGGGGCAGAGAAGGGGCCTGTGGGGCAGGATGCGGGGCAGAGGGAGGGGGTTCTGATCCCGTTACGGGGGAATGTGGGGCAGAGAAGGGGCCTGTGGGGCAGGATGTGGGGCAGAGGGAGGGGGTTCTCATCCCGTTACAGGGGATGTGGGGCAGAGAAGGGGCCTGTGGGGCAGGATGCGGGGCAGAGGGAGGTGGTTCTGATCCCGTTACGGGGGAATGTGGGGCAGAGAAGGGGCCCGTGGGGCAGGATGTGGGGCAGAGGGAGGGGGTTCTGATCCCGTTACGGGGGCATGTGGGGCAGAGAAGGGGCCTGTGGGGCAGGATGTGGGGCAGAGGGAGGGGGGTGTGGTGCTGTTGGGGGGGATGTGGGGCACAGAAGGGGCCTGTGGGGCAGGATGTGGGGCAGAGGGAGGGGGTTCTGATCCCGTTACGGGGGATGTGGGGCAGAGAGGGGGCCTGTGGGGCAGGATGTGGGGCAGAGGGAGGGGGGTGTGGTGCCGTTGGGGGGGATGTGGGGCAGAGAAGGGGCCTGTGGGGCAGGATGTGGGGCAGAGAGGGGGCCTGTGGGGCAGGATGTGGGGCAGAGGGAGGGGGGTGTGGTGCCGTTGGGGGGGATGTGGGGCAGAGAAGGGGCCCGTGGGGCAGCATGTGGGGCAGAGGGAGGGGGTTCTCATCCCGTTACGGGGGATGTGGGGCAGAGAAGGGGCCTGTGGGGCAGGACGTGGGGTGGGACGTGGGCCTTCCCGCAAGAGCCGGCGCGAGCGGGCCGGGGGGGTGGCGCGGCCCTCTCGCCTTCCCCCCGCCTCGGTCCTGACCCCTACCTGACCCACCTCTCCCGGGCGCGGCGGCGGCACGTCGGCGGGCTACCTCGACGCGGGGGGGCCCGGCCTCGGGCGAAGCCGCTGCTTTCTGCGGGGGGCGGAAAGGCGCTCTCCTGCTTCTCCTCGAGACCCGGACGCTGGAGGGGAGAGAGGAAGGGAGGGACGTCAGGGCAGATACCGTCGTAGGGGAGTCACGGCGACCTAGGCGCCGTCACGGACTACGGCTGGCTTCGGGCCGCCGAGCCTCCTCCCCCCACCCCCCCACGAGAAGGCCGCCGCTCGGCCCGACAAAACGCGCCGCCGCCGCCGCCGCCGCCGCCGCCCCCGGCGAGTTGTATCGGCAAGCTGCGGGAAGGGCTTTTCGTTTCCTCGCGTCGCTAGAAACGTCAGCCTTTCCTTTGGCAGGAGCCATCTCGCTGCCCTCTGACCTATAGACACCCGCACCGGGAGGCGAGAGAACAAGCCCGCCTCGGCAGACGAGTACCCGGCTCTACCGGGTCACAGGAGGCCTCTCGACCGCCCGCGCTCTCACCCGGACCGCTCTTCGGAACAGCAACGGCAGCAGCCACCCGAAAGACTCAAAGCGCCTCGTCGAGTTCACCCCTTCGTCGAGGGACCGCCAAAATATTTCCCGTGGCCGACGCGGGGACGTGCAAACCGACGCGGCCTTGCCCGGGGCTTTGCGCAAACCTTCAGGCGGTCGGGCCGCGGGGATCGGACCGGACGAGAGGCGAGGCATTCGGCGAGAGCGGCCCGGCAGCCGTAGCTGCGCGTCCGCCGCCCACGGAAGGGAAGAAGTGCGACCCTTCTCGCGGCCGCGCCAGCCGGAAAAGCGGAAAAGCACGGTGCCGTTTACACGCCCTACGCGGCAAGGAGCCGGGTCCCCGCAACGCCTTACTTACCGTCCCGCCCGCGTCCAGGAGAACCGCTTCGGCTCCGCAACGCCGCTAAAGGGGAGCCGACGCCGGGAAAGGGAGAGAGAGCCCGGCAGCCTCGCGGGCGCGCGCCCCATCGTTAGAGCGGCCCAGACCTTCGTCGTCCCCGCTGACGGACGCTTTCGAGCCTCCGACCGGCGCGACGAAGAACGGGAAGCGGAAAGTTTCGGCTGAAAGCAAAAGCCCGGCTAGGAAGCAAACACCGCCTTACCTGAGGAGAGCTCCCTCTCCGCCCCTTGAAACGGGCGGGGACGGGCACGCCAGCCGAGTCCCGAGAGGCGAGCCGGCGGCGGGTGGGTGCGGGCGCAGGTGCCAGGCGAAGGTCGTCGGGGTCCTCGAGGCGCCCTCGGGACCCTAACACGCAGGAGACAGACAAACGCTCTCCAGCCGCCCAAAGGGGCGGAATCGCTCCCGGCGAGAGCCCGGTGAAAAACGAGAGCCCGGGCTGCTCCGGGGGACGCGCGAGAGACGCCTCTGCAGGCAGAGCAGGCGCTTGCGCTCTCCCGGGATACGTTCCCGACTCCCGCACCACCCAGACCTACCCTCTCGTGAGCCGGATGAACTCGGGAGCCACGCGGCGGCTCGGAGAAATCCCTTCGCTTATCGCTACGGCGGGAGATCGGCAGCTCCCTGTGGGGAAGAGCGCGAGCGTGTTTTTTAAATACGGGGCGGGCCGGCCGGCCTTCTCTTTAGCTTCCCCGCTAGGCGGACGGCCCGAAGGCAGCGGCGGGGGGGGGCGCGTGTGTGACGACGGCAGAAGGCAGCGAGGGAAGAGCTCCTTACCGGAGCGAGCTCACCGTAACCCCGGCTTCTGAGACCGACTTAGAGGAACCCTCGCGAAGAAAGGCGCAGACGGAGCCGATGCCGTGAGGCGGCGAGACGAGCCTCCTTCGGGTTCTCCGGCCCACGACGCTGTGGCGCTGCCGGGACAGACTGTTGGAGAAGCGCTTTTCCCCCTTCCCCCCCCCCCGCCCGCTGGAAAAGTTTGAGGAACTGGAACGTACCGAAGAGAAGCCAGCCGTGAGAATCTCCAAGCCGGACGCTAGCTTACGCTGCTCCACAGAACTGCCCTCGGCGCGGAGGGGCCGCCTGCACCTGGGGCTGGGGGCATGAGGAAGAAGAGAGCTCAGGGCTATTCCTCCCGACAGCGGCTCTCGGGCGGAGAAGGCTGCGGTCGCTCTCCCGACGGCCTCCGGCACCAAGCACTGGACACACACACCCACCCACCACCACCACCACACACCACCCCCCCCCAACCGGAGCACGGAGGACCGGGGGAGGCTTCCCTTCAGGGCACGCTCTAACGGCCGGGATCGTGGGGGTCTTACGCGCGCCGAGCCCTCCGGGGGAGACGGCGGGGCTCTCGACGGCGCCCTGCCGGCGAAGGGAGCGGTTCCCCCCCTTGGCCTCGGGCCGCCGGGGCCTTACCTTACCGTCCTCTCGGCAGTTCTCACCCTTCCCGCCGACGGCGGACGTTTCTCAGGAGGGCGGCCCGGCTCTCCGGCAGCCCCTGCCCGGGCACACGGCCCTGGCGGCGGCGGCGGCTGCTGCTGCTGCTTTCCCAGGGACGGGGTTTCGACCGGCAGAAGAGCCGAGCGGCCGCGCCCGCAGGCGGGCACGGGTGGCAGCCGGACATCGGCGCGGCCGACCCGGCGGGCTGTAACAGAGAAGGCGACGTTAGCGAGAGCGTTACGGGGCCTTTTCGCTTCGCGCAAGCGCGCTCTCATCCCCCGGCAGGCCCCCGGAACCGAACCCCTCGCCTGCCGCCGCACGCGCTCGGGCACGCACCTGCGCGCACGCGGCCACCGCCCACCGCGTGCCCACGGACGCGGGCCTGCCCCGGCAGGCCCCCCAGCCCGAACCCCCCCGTCTGCCGCCGCACCCCCCAACAGCCCCCCCCCTCCCCGAACTCCTCGCGCGCGGCAGAGGCAGGTACGCGCGCACGCAAAGCAAAGAGCGGAAATCCCCCCCCGCCGACCCCCCTCGCCCCCCCCACCCAGCCCGAACCCCCCCCGTCTGCCGCCGCACCCCCCAACAGCCCCCCCCTCCCCGAACTCCTCGCGCGCGGCAGAGGCAGGTACGCGCGCACGCAAAGCAAAGAGCGGAAATCCCCCCCCGCCGACCCCCCTCGCCCCCCCCACCAGCCCGAACCCCCCCCCGTCTGCCGCCGCACCCCCCAACAGCCCCCCCCTCCCCGAACTCCTCGCGCGCGGCAGAGGCAGACGCGCGCGCGCGCAGAGAGCGAAACTCGCCCCCCCACCGGCCCCCCTCTTGCCCTCAAGCCGCCCCCCCACCCCCACCCCCGTCCACCGCCCGCTTCACGGCGAATCCGGCCACCCGCTCCTCCTCCCGCCCGCAGGTTTCGCCGCTCCCGGGGAAAGACGACGGGAGACTTTAGGACCCAGCGGAGCCCCCGCCGGCTCCGCGCCCCGGCGGGAGAGGGGAATCCCGGCGGCGCGACCGGTCTCTGACCCCGGCTGCCGAGTCTCTACCCCGCCCTGCCCGTGCCCCGGCTCCCGCCCTGCTTTCTCGGGCGGCGGGGACGGCCGGTCGCTCCTTCAGCCCGCCCGCCCGCCCCTGCCGCGGGTTGCCAACCGACAGAAGGAAGGAAGGAAAAGAACCGCAACCGAGCCAAGCGGGAATTTTCTCCGAAAAGAGAGACCGCGCCCCGCACGCCCTCTCCCCTGCCTACCTCTGCGCCGGGCTCCCCGCCTGCTCGCCGAGCGCTCTCGCCTGCTGCCGCAGCGGCATCCCCTCCTTTCCCTTCCCTGCCTTTGGCGCCAATGAGCCCGCGACCGTTAGCGCGGCGGGAACCCCCGCCTTTCAACCGCGGGCGGGGGGTGGGGGGGACACGCGCGCATGCGCAGGGCGCGCAGCTGCGGGCCCACCCCCCGCTCCCCCGCCCCGCTGCTCCGCGGAGGGGGGGAAGGGGAGAAGGGGGAAAATGACGGCGAGGGGGAAAATCTCCCCCATCCCGCCGCGCGTACACCCACAACCCCCTCCCCCCCCGCAAAGACCTCACACAGCCCCCCTCTCCCCCCCGCCCGCAGCCCCCCGAGCCAAAACCGAGCGGAACGGAAAAGCCCACCGCGAGAGGCGAAAGCCGGCGAGCGCCCGGCGGCGCCGGCACCCGCCGCCGGATCGGGGCCGCCGGTCCCCGAGTCCGCCGGCGGCCGGCGAGCTCGCGTCGCGGCGGGGCGCCGGGCGGCTCGCGGCGGGGGCCGCCGGCTCTCGCCGACCCCGGCGGCCGGGGAGGCAAAGCGGCGGGGGAAAAGCACCCGCCCCGGCACCCCCGCCCCACCGCGCGCGCCCACACGCGCAGCCCCCCCAACGCCCTCAGCCCCCCCACGCCCCCCCTCGCAGCCCCCCGAGCCAAAACCGAGCGGAACGGAAAAGCCCACCGCGAGAGGCGAAAGCCGGCGAGCGCCCGGCGGCGCCGGCACCCGCCGCCGGATCGGGGCCGCCGGTCCCCGAGTCCGCCGGCGGCCGGCGAGCTCGCGTCGCGGCGGGGCGCCGGGCGGCTCGCGGCGGGGGCCGCCGGCTCTCGCCGACCCCGGCGGCCGGGGAGGCAAAGCGGCGGGGGGAAAAGCACACGCCCCGGCACCCCCGCCCCACCGCGCGCGCCCACACGCGCAGCCCTCCCAACGCCCTCAGCCCCCCCACGCCCCCCTCGCAGCCCCCCGAGCCAAAACCGAGCGGAACGGAAAAGCCCACCGCGAGAGGCGAAAGCCGGCGAGCGCCCGGCGGCGCCGGCACCCGCCGCCGGATCGGGGCCGCCGGTCCCCGAGTCCGCCGGCGGCCGGCGAGCTCGCGTCGCGGCGGGGCGCCGGGCGGCTCGCGGCGGGGGCCGCCGGCTCTCGCCGACCCCGGCGGCCGGGGAGGCAAAGCGGCGGGGGGAAAAGCACCCGCCCCGGCACCCCCGCCCCACCGCGCGCGCCCACACGCGCAGCCCCCCCAACGCCCTCAGCCCCCCCACGCCCCCCCTCGCAGCCCCCCGAGCCAAAACCGAGCGGAACGGAAAAGCCCACCGCGAGAGGCGAAAGCCGGCGAGCGCCCGGCGGCGCCGGCACCCGCCGCCGGATCGGGGCCGCCGGTCCCCGAGTCCGCCGGCGGCCGGCGAGCTCGCGTCGCGGCGGGGCGCCGGGCGGCTCGCGGCGGGGGCCGCCGGCTCTCGCCGACCCCGGCGGCCGGGGAGGCAAAGCGGCGGGGGGAAAAGCACCCGCCCCGGCACCCCCGCCCCACCGCGCGCGCCCACACGCGCAGCCCCCCCAACGCCCTCAGCCCCCCCACGCCCCCCCTCGCAGCCCCCCGAGCCAAAACCGAGCGGAACGGAAAAGCCCACCGCGAGAGGCGAAAGCCGGCGAGCGCCCGGCGGCGCCGGCACCCGCCGCCGGATCGGGGCCGCCGGTCCCCGAGTCCGCCGGCGGCCGGCGAGCTCGCGTCGCGGCGGGGCGCCGGGCGGCTCGCGGCGGGGGCTGCCGGCTCTCGCCGACCCCGGCGGCCGGGGAGGCAAAGCGGCGGGGGAAAAGCACCCGCCCCGGCACCCCCGCCCCACCGCGCGCGCCCACACGCGCAGCCCCCCCAACGCCCTCAGCCCCCCCACGCCCCCCCTCGCAGCCCCCCGAGCCAAAACCGAGCGGAACGGAAAAGCCCACCGCGAGAGGCGAAAGCCGGCGAGCGCCCGGCGGCGCCGGCACCCGCCGCCGGATCGGGGCCGCCGGTCGCCGAGTCCGCCGGCGGCCGGCGAGCTCGCGTCGCGGCGGGGCGCCGGGCGGCTCGCGGCGGGGGCCGCCGGCTCTCGCCGACCCCGGCGGCCGGGGAGGCAAAGCGGCGGGGGAAAAGCACCCGCCCCGGCACCCCCGCCCCACCGCGCGCGCCCACACGCGCAGCCCTCCCAACGCCCTCAGCCCCCCCACGCCCCCCTCGCAGCCCCCCGAGCCAAAACCGAGCGGAACGGAAAAGCCCACCGCGAGAGGCGAAAGCCGGCGAGCGCCCGGCGGCGCCGGCACCCGCCGCCGGATCGGGGCCGCCGGTCGCCGAGTCCGCCGGCGGCCGGCGAGCTCGCGTCGCGGCGGGGCGCCGGGCGGCTCGCGGCGGGGGCCGCCGGCTCTCGCCGATCCCGGCGGCCGGGGAGCGAAATAGGCGTCCAGAGTCTGCTCAGGCAGACTTGCCGCCAGCAGCGGCGTCGGGGAAAATAAACAGATTATTATTTAACAACTGGTAATTCATCATCATAAGGAGCAATAAACCGACCGTAACAGTAATAGTAATAAGAGCAACAATAACGACTATTAAAAAAAAAAAAAATCACAACTGTTCCGCGCCCCTCCTCTTCCCCCCTCTCCCCGCCGCTCCGGGAGATCCGGGTGAGGGTTGCCCCTGTATTAGAGACGCCCGAATCTTGAAATAGGCGAAGGGGGGAGAAAATTAAAGAGCCAAAAAAAAAAAAAATCGAACATCCCCCCCCCCCAGCTCGGTCTGCTGTATCCCCATCAGGGCGTACCCAGTACCGGAAACGCTTGACTCTTTAAATCGGGGGACGAGGGCGAGAACGATAGTTAAGGAAAAAAAAAACCCACACGGTATAAATAATCCCCCCCCCACCCGCCCCCCCCGTAATCCTTCCACCCTGGGAGAACCGGGATACGGCAGCCGCGCCGTCCCGGTCCGGGTGGGTCTACCCGCCTCGGCAGCCGGCTGCCAGGTCTACCCACCTCCGGGACCGGTCCGGGCGTCCAGGTCTACCCGCCTCGGCAGCCGGCTGCCAGGTCTACCCACCTCCGGGACCGGTCCGGGCTGCCAGGTCTACCCGCCTCCGGGACCGGTCCGGGCTGCCAGGTCTACCCGCCTCGGCAGCCGGCTGCCAGGTCTACCCACCTCCGGGACCGGTCCGGGCGTCCAGGTCTACCCGCCTCGGCAGCCGGCTGCCAGGTCTACCCACCTCCGGGACCGGTCCGGGCGTCCAGGTCTACCCGCCTCCGGTCCGGGCTGCCAGGTCTACCCACTTCCGGGACCGGTCCGGGCTGCCAGGTCTACCCGCCTCCGGGACCGGTCCGGGCTGCCAGGTCTACCCGCCTCGGCAGCCGGCTGCCAGGTCTACCCACCTCCGGGACCGGTCGGCCAGGTCTACCCGCCTCCGGTCCGGGCGTCCAGGTCTACCCGCCTCCGGTCCGGGGTGCCAGGTCTACCCGCCTCCGGGACCGGTCCGGGCTGCCAGGTCTACCCGCCTCGGCAGCCGGCTGCCAGGTCTACCCGCCTCCGGGACCGGTCCGGGCTGCCAAGTCTACCCGCCTCCGGTCCGGGCTGCCAGGTCTACCCGCCTCGGCAGCCGGCTGCCAGGTCTACCCGCCTCCGGGACCGGTCCGGGCGTCCAGGTCTACCCGCCTCCGGGACCGGTCGGCCAGGTCTACCCTGCTCCGGTCCGGGCTGCCAGGTCTACCCGCCTCCGGTCGGGGATGCCAGGTCTACCCGCCTCCGGTCGGGGCTGCCAGGTCTACCCGCCTCCGGGACCGGTCCGGGCTGCCAGGTCTACCCGCCTCGGCAGCCGGCTGCCAGGTCTACCCACCTCCGGGACCGGTCCGGGCGTCCAGGTCTACCCGCCTCCGGTCCGGGCTGCCAGGTCTACCCGCCTCCGGGACCGGCAGGGCTGTCCGCTTGACCCGCCTCGGCAGCCGGTCGCCAGGTCTACCTCGCTCCGGCGGCACTTGGGCGTCCAGGTCTACCCGCCTCCGGTCCGGGCGTCCAGGTCTACCCGCCTCCGGGACCGGCAGGGCTGTCCGCTTGACCCGCCTCGGCAGCCGGTCGCCAGGTCTACCTCGCTCCGGCGGCACTTGGGCGTCCAGGTCTACCCGCCTCCGGTCCGGGCTGCCAGGTCTACCCGCCTCCGGGACCGGCAGGGCTGTCCGCTTGACCCGCCTCGGCAGCCGGTCGCCAGGTCTACCTCGCTCCGGCGGCACTTGGGCGTCCAGGTCTACCCGCCTCCGGTCCGGGCGTCCAGGTCTACCCGCCTCCGGGACCGGCAGGGCTGTCCGCTTGACCCGCCTCGGCAGCCGGTCGCCAGGTCTACCTCGCTCCGGCGGCACTTGGGCGTCCAGGTCTACCCGCCTCCGGTCCGGACTGCCGGGTCTACCCGCCTCCGGGACCGGCAGGGCTGTCCGCTTGACCCGCCTCGGCAGCCGGTCGCCAGGTCTACCTCGCTCCGGCGGCACTTGGGCGCGCTGGTCTACCCGCCTCCGGTCCGGGCTGCCAGGTCTACCCGCCTCCGGGACCGGCAGGGCTGTCCGCTTGACCCGCCTCGGCAGCCGGTCGCCAGGTCTACCTCGCTCCGGCGGGACTTGGGCGCGCTGGTCTACCCGCCTCCGGTCCGGGCTGCCAGGTCTACCCGCCTCCGGGACCGGCAGGGCTGTCCGCTTGACCCGCCTCGGCAGCCGGTCGCCAGGTCTACCTCGCTCCGGCGGGACTTAGGCGCTGTTCCGGGGTGGCGGGTAGACCTTTTGTCCCCAGCGCTACTTCCAGCAGCCGAAGGGGTCGCTGTTTTACGCTGCCTCCAGTTACGTCATCGTAAAAGTCGGCGTGGTTGGCGCTCCTCCCCGGTGGGCAGAGCCTACGTTCTTGCCGCTGTCCGGGAGCGATGAACCGTATCTCCATATTAGGGGAACGGCATAGCAGCTAGGCTCCGGAGGGGAGCTAGCGAGGCGGAGGTGGCGCCCGCGGGTCTCCCGGCGAAGTGGAGCGCTGGATCCCGCGGGGGAGGGAAGGACAAAGACCGGCAGTTGGCAGTGGCCGGCACTCGAACGCGTACGGCCGGGGAAGACGGGGCACCTTCCCCGGTCCCGGAGGGGGACCCGATGAGGACAGGGAATCCTGGCGGCATGTGCCGCAGGATTCGGCCGGGGAGTGGAGAGCCTGCCGCGGCTTTCCTCGGCTCCGGAGGGCCCCCGATGATGGGCTGGGTGAGGAGAGCGGCGCCTCACCCTTTTTCTCCGGCCCTAAGCCGGAGCCCGCCGCGGCGCGGGGGAGAGCGCGGGTGGCCGGTGCCGGTGGCCGGCCAGCCCGGGGGGGGCGGCGGGCGGAGGGTTCCCGAGCCGGCGTCGGCTCGTTCCTCCGTCCCGGAGCAGGGGTGCCGCCGAGGAGGAGAGAGGGTTGCCGGCGGGCGAGGCGGCGTCGCCTCGTCCTTTTTCCCTCCGGCCCTAAGCCGGAGCCCGCCGCGGCGCGGGGGAGAGCGCGGGTGGCCGGTGCCGGTGGCCGGCCAGCCCGGGGGGGGGCGGCGGGCGGAGGGTTCCCGAGCCGGCGTCGGCTCGTTCCTCCGTCCCGGAGCAGGGGTGCCGCCGAGGAGGAGAGAGGGTTGCCGGCGGGCGAGGCGGCGTCGCCTCGTCCTTTTTCGCTCCGGCCCTAAGCCGGAGCCCGCCGCGGCGCGGGGGAGAGCGCGGGTGGCCGGTGCCGGTGGCCGGCCGGCCCGGGGGGGGCGGCGGGCGGAGGGTTCCCGAGCCGGCGTCGGCTCGTTCCTCCGTCCCGGAGCAGGGGTGCCGCCGAGGAGGAGAGAGGGTTGCCGGCGGGCGAGGCGGCGTCGCCTCGTCCTTTTTCCCTCCGGCCCTAAGCCGGAGCCCGCCGCGGCGCGGGGGAGAGCGCGGGTGGCCGGTGCCGGTGGCCGGCCAGCCCGGGGGGGGCGGCGGGCGGAGGGTTCCCGAGCCGGCGTCGGCTCGTTCCTCCGTCCCGGAGCAGGGGTGCCGCCGAGGAGGAGAGAGGGTTGCCGGCGGGCGAGGCGGCGTCGCCTCGTCCTTTTTCGCTCCGGCCCTAAGCCGGAGCCCGCCGCGGCGCGGGGGAGAGCGCGGGTGGCCGGTGCCGGTGGCCGGCCGGCCCGGGGGGGGCGGCGGGCGGAGGGTTCCCGAGCCGGCGTCGGCTCGTTCCTCCGTCCCGGAGCAGGGGTGCCGCCGAGGAGGAGAGAGGGTTGCCGGCGGGCGAGGCGGCGTCGCCTCGTCCTTTTTCCCTCCGGCCCTAAGCCGGAGCCCGCCGCGGCGCGGGGGAGAGCGCGGGTGGCCGGTGCCGGTGGCCGGCCAGCCCGGGGGGGGCGGCGGGCGGAGGGTTCCCGAGCCGGCGTCGGCTCGTTCCTCCGTCCCGGAGCAGGGGTGCCGCCGAGGAGGAGAGAGGGTTGCCGGCGGGCGAGGCGGCGTCGCCTCGTCCTTTTTCGCTCCGGCCCTAAGCCGGAGCCCGCCGCGGCGCGGGGGAGAGCGCGGGTGGCCGGTGCCGGTGGCCGGCCAGCCCGGGGGGGGCGGCGGGCGGAGGGTTCCCGAGCCGGCGTCGGCTCGTTCCTCCGTCCCGGAGCAGGGGTGCCGCCGAGGAGGAGAGAGGGTTGCCGGCGGGCGAGGCGGCGTCGCCTCGTCCTTTTTCCCTCCGGCCCTAAGCCGGAGCCCGCCGCGGCGCGGGGGAGAGCGCGGGTGGCCGGTGCCGGTGGCCGGCCAGCCCGGGGGGGGCGGCGGGCGGAGGGTTCCCGAGCCGGCGTCGGCTCGTTCCTCCGTCCCGGAGCAGGGGTGCCGCCGAGGAAGGAGAGAGGGTTGCCGGCGGGCGAGGCGGCGTCGCCTCGTCCTTTTTCCCTCCGGCCCTAAGCCGGAGCCCGCCGCGGCGGGAGGGCAGAGAGCGGAGGGTTCCCGAGCCGGCGGCGGTTCGTTCTTCCGTTCCCCGAGGTGCCGGTGAGGAGGGTGTCGGCGGGCGAGGCGGCGTCGCCTCGCCCTTTCCTCCGGCACGGGCCGTACGTGGGGGGGCCCGTGGAGTCTGGCCCGCCCTGGCTTCCCTCGTTCCTGGAGGGCTCGGAGCGAGGGTCCGCAGGGCTCTCGCAGCTTTTTTTCGGTGTCCGAGTTTTGCTTTTACCGGTTTTTTTTCCGTTTCCGCTGTTTTTTTCTCTGTACCCTTTGCTCTCCTTCCCCGGGGTAAGCGACCGCCCGCGGGGAGGGGCAAGACCGGCGGCCGGCGGCGGTCGTCCGGCACTCTGGAACGCTGAAAGGCGACCGGGGGAGTCAAGCCTGCCGCGGCTTCGCCCCGGTCGGTCCTGTCGCTGTCGCTGAAGGGAATCGTGCGGAGCCGGGGGGGTGGCGGCACCCCCCGCTCGTTTCACTGATCCAGACCCGCAGGCAGCGCCCGCTGAGGCGTTCACCCCGGGCGCGTCGGAGAGGCTCCGCGGCGGGCCGGTTCTGCCGGTGTTCAGGCCGTCGGAGCACCTCTCGCGGACGTTGCCTTCTCGCTCGCACGCAGGGCCCCGCGTCTTGCCGTCCGCCCCCCGGGCGGCGGCGGTCGCGCGTGGCCGTCGGCTGGCTCGAGACCGTGGCCGCGCGGCCTCGGCTTCCTT
>NW_027414394.1:0-17500 GCF_964106895.1 Numenius arquata
GGGCTGGCCGGCCACCGGCACCGGCCACCCGCGCTCTCCCCCGCGCCGCGGCGGGCTCCGGCTTAGGGCCGGAGGGAAAAAGGACGAGGCGACGCCGCCTCGCCCGCCGGCAACCCTCTCTCCTTCCTCGGCGGCACCCCTGCTCCGGGACGGAGGAACGAGCCGACGCCGGCTCGGGAACCCTCCGCCCGCCGCCCCCCCCGGGCTGGCCGGCCACCGGCACCGGCCACCCGCGCTCTCCCCCGCGCCGCGGCGGGCTCCGGCTTAGGGCCGGAGGGAAAAAGGACGAGGCGACGCCGCCTCGCCCGCCGGCAACCCTCTCTCCTCCTCGGCGGCACCCCTGCTCCGGGACGGAGGAACGAGCCGACGCCGGCTCGGGAACCCTCCGCCCGCCGCCCCCCCCGGGCTGGCCGGCCACCGGCACCGGCCACCCGCGCTCTCCCCCGCGCCGCGGCGGGCTCCGGCTTAGGGCCGGAGGGAAAAAGGACGAGGCGACGCCGCCTCGCCCGCCGGCAACCCTCTCTCCTCCTCGGCGGCACCCCTGCTCCGGGACGGAGGAACGAGCCGACGCCGGCTCGGGAACCCTCCGCCCGCCGCCCCCCCCGGGCTGGCCGGCCACCGGCACCGGCCACCCGCGCTCTCCCCCGCGCCGCGGCGGGCTCCGGCTTAGGGCCGGAGGGAAAAAGGACGAGGCGACGCCGCCTCGCCCGCCGGCAACCCTCTCTCCTCCTCGGCGGCACCCCTGCTCCGGGACGGAGGAACGAGCCGACGCCGGCTCGGGAACCCTCCGCCCGCCGCCCCCCCCGGGCTGGCCGGCCACCGGCACCGGCCACCCGCGCTCTCCCCCGCGCCGCGGCGGGCTCCGGCTTAGGGCCGGAGGGAAAAAGGACGAGGCGACGCCGCCTCGCCCGCCGGCAACCCTCTCTCCTCCTCGGCGGCACCCCTGCTCCGGGACGGAGGAACGAGCCGACGCCGGCTCGGGAACCCTCCGCCCGCCGCCCCCCCCGGGCCGGCCGGCCACCGGCACCGGCCACCCGCGCTCTCCCCCGCGCCGCGGCGGGCTCCGGCTTAGGGCCGGAGGGAAAAAGGACGAGGCGACGCCGCCTCGCCCGCCGGCAACCCTCTCTCCTCCTCGGCGGCACCCCTGCTCCGGGACGGAGGAACGAGCCGACGCCGGCTCGGGAACCCTCCGCCCGCCGCCCCCCCCGGGCTGGCCGGCCACCGGCACCGGCCACCCGCGCTCTCCCCCGCGCCGCGGCGGGCTCCGGCTTAGGGCCGGAGGGAAAAAGGACGAGGCGACGCCGCCTCGCCCGCCGGCAACCCTCTCTCCTCCTCGGCGGCACCCCTGCTCCGGGACGGAGGAACGAGCCGACGCCGGCTCGGGAACCCTCCGCCCGCCGCCCCCCCCGGGCTGGCCGGCCACCGGCACCGGCCACCCGCGCTCTCCCCCGCGCCGCGGCGGGCTCCAGCTTAGGGCCGGAGAAAAAGGGTGAGGCGCCGCTCTCCTCACCCAGCCCATCATCGGGGGCCCTCCGGAGCCGAGGAAAGCCGCGGCAGGCTCTCCACTCCCCGGCCGAATCCTGCGGCACATGCCGCCAGGATTCCCTGTCCTCATCGGGTCCCCCTCCGGGACCGGGGAAGGTGCCCCGTCTTCCCCGGCCGTACGCGTTCGAGTGCCGGCCACTGCCAACTGCCGGTCTTTGTCCTTCCCTCCCCCGCGGGATCCAGCGCTCCACTTCGCCGGGAGACCCGCGGGCGCCACCTCCGCCTCGCTAGCTCCCCTCCGGAGCCTAGCTGCTATGCCGTTCCCCTAATATGGAGATACGGTTCATCGCTCCCGGACAGCGGCAAGAACGTAGGCTCTGCCCACCGGGGAGGAGCGCCAACCACGCCGACTTTTACGATGACGTAACTGGAGGCAGCGTAAAACAGCGACCCCTTCGGCTGCTGGAAGTAGCGCTGGGGACAAAAGGTCTACCCGCCACCCCGGAACAGCGCCTAAGTCCCGCCGGAGCGAGGTAGACCTGGCGACCGGCTGCCGAGGCGGGTCAAGCGGACAGCCCTGCCGGTCCCGGAGGCGGGTAGACCTGGACGCCCGGACCGGAGGCGGGTAGACCAGCGCGCCCAAGTGCCGCCGGAGCGAGGTAGACCTGGCGACCGGCTGCCGAGGCGGGTCAAGCGGACAGCCCTGCCGGTCCCGGAGGCGGGTAGACCTGGACGCCCGGACCGGAGGCGGGTAGACCAGCGCGCCCAAGTCCCGCCGGAGCGAGGTAGACCTGGCGACCGGCTGCCGAGGCGGGTCAAGCGGACAGCCCTGCCGGTCCCGGAGGCGGGTAGACCTGGACGCCCGGACCGGAGGCGGGTAGACCTGGACGCCCAAGTGCCGCCGGAGCGAGGTAGACCTGGCGACCGGCTGCCGAGGCGGGTCAAGCGGACAGCCCTGCCGGTCCCGGAGGCGGGTAGACCTGGACGCCCGGACCGGAGGCGGGTAGACCTGGACGCCCAAGTGCCGCCGGAGCGAGGTAGACCTGGCGACCGGCTGCCGAGGCGGGTCAAGCGGACAGCCCTGCCGGTCCCGGAGGCGGGTAGACCTGGACGCCCGGACCGGAGGAGGGTAGACCAGCGCGCCCAAGTGCCGCCGGAGCGAGGTAGACCTGGCGACCGGCTGCCGAGGCGGGTCAAGCGGACAGCCCTGCCGGTCCCGGAGGCGGGTAGACCTGGACGCCCGGACCGGAGGCGGGTAGACCAGCGCGCCCAAGTGCCGCCGGAGCGAGGTAGACCTGGCGACCGGCTGCCGAGGCGGGTCAAGCGGACAGCCCTGCCGGTCCCGGAGGCGGGTAGACCTGGACGCCCGGACCGGAGGCGGGTAGACCTGGACGCCCAAGTGCCGCCGGAGCGAGGTAGACCTGGCGACCGGCTGCCGAGGCGGGTCAAGCGGACAGCCCTGCCGGTCCCGGAGGCGGGTAGACCTGGCAGCCCGGACCGGAGGCGGGTAGACCTGGACGCCCGGACCGGTCCCGGAGGTGGGTAGACCTGGCAGCCGGCTGCCGAGGCGGGTAGACCTGGCAGCCCGGACCGGTCCCGGAGGCGGGTAGACCTGGCAGCCCCGACCGGAGGCGGGTAGACCTGGCATCCCCGACCGGAGGCGGGTAGACCTGGCAGCCCGGACCGGAGCAGGGTAGACCTGGCCGACCGGTCCCGGAGGCGGGTAGACCTGGCAGCCGGCTGCCGAGGCGGGTAGACCTGGCAGTCCGGACCGGAGGCGGGTAGACCTGGCAGCCGGCTGCCGAGGCGGGTAGACCTGGCAGCCCGGACCGGAGGCGGGTAGACTTGGCAGCCCGGACCGGTCCCGGAGGCGGGTAGACCTGGCAGCCGGCTGCCGAGGCGGGTAGACCTGGCACCCCGGACCGGAGGCGGGTAGACCTGGACGCCCGGACCGGAGGCGGGTAGACCTGGCCGACCGGTCCCGGAGGTGGGTAGACCTGGCAGCCCGGACCGGAGGCGGGTAGACCTGGACGCCCGGACCGGAGCAGGGTAGACCTGGCCGACCGGTCCCGGAGGCGGGTAGACCTGGCAGCCGGCTGCCGAGGCGGGTAGACCTGGCAGCCCGGACCGGTCCCGGAGGCGGGTAGACCTGGCACCCCGGACCGGTCCCGGAGGCGGGTAGACCTGGCAGCCCGGACCGGAGGCGGGTAGACCTGGACGCCCGGACCGGTCCCGGAGGTGGGTAGACCTGGCAGCCGGCTGCCGAGGCGGGTAGACCTGGCAGCCCGGACCGGTCCCGGAGGCGGGTAGACCTGGCAGCCCGGACCGGTCCCGGAGGTGGGTAGACCTGGCAGCCGGCTGCCGAGGCGGGTAGACCTGGACGCCCGGACCGGTCCCGGAGGTGAGTAGACCTGGCAGCCGGCTGCCGAGGCGGGTAGACCCACCCGGACCGGGACGGCGCGGCTGCCGTATCCCGGTTCTCCCAGGGTGGAAGGATTACGGGGGGGGCGGGTGGGGGGGGGATTATTTATACCGTGTGGGTTTTTTTTTTCCTTAACTATCGTTCTCGCCCTCGTCCCCCGATTTAAAGAGTCAAGCGTTTCCGGTACTGGGTACGCCCTGATGGGGATACAGCAGACCGAGCTGGGGGGGGGGGATGTTCGATTTTTTTTTTTTTTGGCTCTTTAATTTTCTCCCCCCTTCGCCTATTTCAAGATTCGGGCGTCTCTAATACAGGGGCAACCCTCACCCGGATCTCCCGGAGCGGCGGGGAGAGGGGGGAAGAGGAGGGGCGCGGAACAGTTGTGATTTTTTTTTTTTTTAATAGTCGTTATTGTTGCTCTTATTACTATTACTGTTACGGTCGGTTTATTGCTCCTTATGATGATGAATTACCAGTTGTTAAATAATAATCTGTTTATTTTCCCCGACGCCGCTGCTGGCGGCAAGTCTGCCTGAGCAGACTCTGGACGCCTATTTCGCTCCCCGGCCGCCGGGATCGGCGAGAGCCGGCGGCCCCCGCCGCGAGCCGCCCGGCGCCCCGCCGCGACGCGAGCTCGCCGGCCGCCGGCGGACTCGGCGACCGGCGGCCCCGATCCGGCGGCGGGTGCCGGCGCCGCCGGGCGCTCGCCGGCTTTCGCCTCTCGCGGTGGGCTTTTCCGTTCCGCTCGGTTTTGGCTCGGGGGGCTGCGAGGGGGGCGTGGGGGGGCTGAGGGCGTTGGGAGGGCTGCGCGTGTGGGCGCGCGCGGTGGGGCGGGGGTGCCGGGGCGGGTGCTTTTCCCCCGCCGCTTTGCCTCCCCGGCCGCCGGGGTCGGCGAGAGCCGGCGGCCCCCGCCGCGAGCCGCCCGGCGCCCCGCCGCGACGCGAGCTCGCCGGCCGCCGGCGGACTCGGGGACCGGCGGCCCCGATCCGGCGGCGGGTGCCGGCGCCGCCGGGCGCTCGCCGGCTTTCGCCTCTCGCGGTGGGCTTTTCCGTTCCGCTCGGTTTTGGCTCGGGGGGCTGCGAGGGGGGGCGTGGGGGGGCTGAGGGCGTTGGGGGGGCTGCGCGTGTGGGCGCGCGCGGTGGGGCGGGGGTGCCGGGGCGGGTGCTTTTCCCCCGCCGCTTTGCCTCCCCGGCCGCCGGGGTCGGCGAGAGCCGGCGGCCCCCGCCGCGAGCCGCCCGGCGCCCCGCCGCGACGCGAGCTCGCCGGCCGCCGGCGGACTCGGGGACCGGCGGCCCCGATCCGGCGGCGGGTGCCGGCGCCGCCGGGCGCTCGCCGGCTTTCGCCTCTCGCGGTGGGCTTTTCCGTTCCGCTCGGTTTTGGCTCGGGGGGCTGCGAGGGGGGGCGTGGGGGGGCTGAGGGCGTTGGGGGGGCTGCGCGTGTGGGCGCGCGCGGTGGGGCGGGGGTGCCGGGGCGGGTGCTTTTCCCCCGCCGCTTTGCCTCCCCGGCCGCCGGGGTCGGCGAGAGCCGGCGGCCCCCGCCGCGAGCCGCCCGGCGCCCCGCCGCGACGCGAGCTCGCCGGCCGCCGGCGGACTCGGGGACCGGCGGCCCCGATCCGGCGGCGGGTGCCGGCGCCGCCGGGCGCTCGCCGGCTTTCGCCTCTCGCGGTGGGCTTTTCCGTTCCGCTCGGTTTTGGCTCGGGGGGCTGCGAGGGGGGGCGTGGGGGGGCTGAGGGCGTTGGGGGGGCTGCGCGTGTGGGCGCGCGCGGTGGGGCGGGGGTGCCGGGGCGGGTGCTTTTCCCCCGCCGCTTTGCCTCCCCGGCCGCCGGGGTCGGCGAGAGCCGGCGGCCCCCGCCGCGAGCCGCCCGGCGCCCCGCCGCGACGCGAGCTCGCCGGCCGCCGGCGGACTCGGGGACCGGCGGCCCCGATCCGGCGGCGGGTGCCGGCGCCGCCGGGCGCTCGCCGGCTTTCGCCTCTCGCGGTGGGCTTTTCCGTTCCGCTCGGTTTTGGCTCGGGGGGCTGCGAGGGGGGGCGTGGGGGGGCTGAGGGCGTTGGGGGGGCTGCGCGTGTGGGCGCGCGCGGTGGGGCGGGGGTGCCGGGGCGGGTGCTTTTCCCCCGCCGCTTTGCCTCCCCGGCCGCCGGGGTCGGCGAGAGCCGGCGGCCCCCGCCGCGAGCCGCCCGGCGCCCCGCCGCGACGCGAGCTCGCCGGCCGCCGGCGGACTCGGGGACCGGCGGCCCCGATCCGGCGGCGGGTGCCGGCGCCGCCGGGCGCTCGCCGGCTTTCGCCTCTCGCGGTGGGCTTTTCCGTTCCGCTCGGTTTTGGCTCGGGGGGCTGCGAGGGGGGGCGTGGGGGGGCTGAGGGCGTTGGGGGGGCTGCGCGTGTGGGCGCGCGCGGTGGGGCGGGGGTGCCGGGGCGGGTGCTTTTCCCCCGCCGCTTTGCCTCCCCGGCCGCCGGGGTCGGCGAGAGCCGGCGGCCCCCGCCGCGAGCCGCCCGGCGCCCCGCCGCGACGCGAGCTCGCCGGCCGCCGGCGGACTCGGGGACCGGCGGCCCCGATCCGGCGGCGGGTGCCGGCGCCGCCGGGCGCTCGCCGGCTTTCGCCTCTCGCGGTGGGCTTTTCCGTTCCGCTCGGTTTTGGCTCGGGGGGCTGCGGGCGGGGGGGAGAGGGGGGCTGTGTGAGGTCTTTGCGGGGGGGGAGGGGGTTGTGGGTGTACGCGCGGCGGGATGGGGGAGATTTTCCCCCTCGCCGTCATTTTCCCCCTTCTCCCCTTCCCCCCCTCCGCGGAGCAGCGGGGCGGGGGAGCGGGGGGTGGGCCCGCAGCTGCGCGCCCTGCGCATGCGCGCGTGTCCCCCCCACCCCCCGCCCGCGGTTGAAAGGCGGGGGTTCCCGCCGCGCTAACGGTCGCGGGCTCATTGGCGCCAAAGGCAGGGAAGGGAAAGGAGGGGATGCCGCTGCGGCAGCAGGCGAGAGCGCTCGGCGAGCAGGCGGGGAGCCCGGCGCAGAGGTAGGCAGGGGAGAGGGCGTGCGGGGCGCGGTCTCTCTTTTCGGAGAAAATTCCCGCTTGGCTCGGTTGCGGTTCTTTTCCTTCCTTCCTTCTGTCGGTTGGCAACCCGCGGCAGGGGCGGGCGGGCGGGCTGAAGGAGCGACCGGCCGTCCCCGCCGCCCGAGAAAGCAGGGCGGGAGCCGGGGCACGGGCAGGGCGGGGTAGAGACTCGGCAGCCGGGGTCAGAGACCGGTCGCGCCGCCGGGATTCCCCTCTCCCGCCGGGGCGCGGAGCCGGCGGGGGCTCCGCTGGGTCCTAAAGTCTCCCGTCGTCTTTCCCCGGGAGCGGCGAAACCTGCGGGCGGGAGGAGGAGCGGGTGGCCGGATTCGCCGTGAAGCGGGCGGTGGACGGGGGTGGGGGGGCGGCTTGAGGGCAAGAGGGGGGCCGGTGGGGGGGCGAGTTTCGCTCTCTGCGCGCGCGCGCGTCTGCCTCTGCCGCGCGCGAGGAGTTCGGGGAGGGGGGGGCTGTTGGGGGGTGCGGCGGCAGACGGGGGGGTTCGGGCTGGGTGGGGGGGGGTGGGGAGGGGGTCGGCGGGAGCGTGTTTCTCTCTGCGTGCGCGCGTTTCTGCCTCTGCCGCCGGGATTCCCTTCTCCCGCCGGGGCGCGGAGCCGGCGGGGGCTCCGCTGGGTCCTAAAGTCTCCCGTCGTCTTTCCCCGGGAGCGGCGAAACCTGCGGGCGGGAGGAGGAGCGGGTGGCCGGATTCGCCGTGAAGCGGGCGGTGGACGGGGGTGGGGGTGGGGGGGCGGCTTGAGGGCAAGAGGGGGGCCGGTGGGGGGGCGAGTTTCGCTCTCTGCGCGCGCGCGCGTCTGCCTCTGCCGCGCGCGAGGAGTTCGGGGAGGGGGGGGCTGTTGGGGGGTGCGGCGGCAGACGGGGGGGGGTTCGGGCTGGTGGGGGGGGCGAGGGGGGTCGGCGGGGGGGGATTTCCGCTCTTTGCTTTGCGTGCGCGCGTACCTGCCTCTGCCGCGCGCGAGGAGTTCGTGGAGGGGGGGGGCTGTTGGGGGGTGCGGCGGCAGACGGGGGGGTTCGGGCTGGGGGGCCTGCCGGGGCAGGCCCGCGTCCGTGGGCACGCGGTGGGCGGTGGCCGCGTGCGCGCAGGTGCGTGCCCGAGCGCGTGCGGCGGCAGGCGAGGGGTTCGGTTCCGGGGGCCTGCCGGGGGATGAGAGCGCGCTTGCGCGAAGCGAAAAGGCCCCGTAACGCTCTCGCTAACGTCGCCTTCTCTGTTACAGCCCGCCGGGTCGGCCGCGCCGATGTCCGGCTGCCACCCGTGCCCGCCTGCGGGCGCGGCCGCTCGGCTCTTCTGCCGGTCGAAACCCCGTCCCTGGGAAAGCAGCAGCAGCAGCAGCCGCCGCCGCCGCCAGGGCCGTGTGCCCGGGCAGGGGCTGCCGGAGAGCCGGGCCGCCCTCCTGAGAAACGTCCGCCGTCGGCGGGAAGGGTGAGAACTGCCGAGAGGACGGTAAGGTAAGGCCCCGGCGGCCCGAGGCCAAGGGGGGGAACCGCTCCCTTCGCCGGCAGGGCGCCGTCGAGAGCCCCGCCGTCTCCCCCGGAGGGCTCGGCGCGCGTAAGACCCCCACGATCCCGGCCGTTAGAGCGTGCCCTGAAGGGAAGCCTCCCCCGGTCCTCCGTGCTCCGGTTGGGGGGGGGTGGTGTGTGGTGGTGGTGGTGGGTGGGTGGGTGTGTCCAGTGCTTGGTGCCGGAGGCCGTCGGGAGAGCGACCGCAGCCTTCTCCGCCCGAGAGCCGCTGTCGGGAGGAATAGCCCTGAGCTCTCTTCTTCCTCATGCCCCCAGCCCCAGGTGCAGGCGGCCCCTCCGCGCCGAGGGCAGTTCTGTGGAGCAGCGTAAGCTAGCGTCCGGCTTGGAGATTCTCACGGCTGGCTTCTCTTCGGTACGTTCCAGTTCCTCAAACTTTTCCAGCGGGCGGGGGGGGGGGAAGGGGGAAAAGCGCTTCTCCAACAGTCTGTCCCGGCAGCGCCACAGCGTCGTGGGCCGGAGAACCCGAAGGAGGCTCGTCTCGCCGCCTCACGGCATCGGCTCCGTCTGCGCCTTTCTTCGCGAGGGTTCCTCTAAGTCGGTCTCAGAAGCCGGGGTTACGGTGAGCTCGCTCCGGTAAGGAGCTCTTCCCTCGCTGCCTTCTGCCGTCGTCACACACGCGCCCCCCCCCGCCGCTGCCTTCGGGCCGTCCGCCTAGCGGGGAAGCTAAAGAGAAGGCCGGCCGGCCCGCCCCGTATTTAAAAAACACGCTCGCGCTCTTCCCCACAGGGAGCTGCCGATCTCCCGCCGTAGCGATAAGCGAAGGGATTTCTCCGAGCCGCCGCGTGGCTCCCGAGTTCCTCCGGCTCACGAGAGGGTAGGTCTGGGTGGTGCGGGAGTCGGGAACGTATCCCGGGAGAGCGCAAGCGCCTGCTCTGCCTGCAGAGGCGTCTCTCGCGCGTCCCCCGGAGCAGCCCGGGCTCTCGTTTTTCACCGGGCTCTCGCCGGGAGCGATTCCGCCCCTTTGGGCGGCTGGAGAGCGTTTGTCTGTCTCCTGCGTGTTAGGGTCCCGAGGGCGCCTCGAGGACCCCGACGACCTTCGCCTGGCACCTGCGCCCGCACCCACCCGCCGCCGGCTCGCCTCTCGGGACTCGGCTGGCGTGCCCGTCCCCGCCCGTTTCAAGGGGCGGAGAGGGAGCTCTCCTCAGGTAAGGCGGCGTTTGCTTCCTAGCCGGGCTTTTGCTTTCAGCCGAAACTTTCCGCTTCCCGTTCTTCGTCGCGCCGGTCGGAGGCTCGAAAGCGTCCGTCAGCGGGGACGACGAAGGTCTGGGCCGCTCTAACGATGGGGCGCGCGCCCGCGAGGCTGCCGGGCTCTCTCTCCCTTTCCCGGCGTCGGCTCCCCTTTAGCGGCGTTGCGGAGCCGAAGCGGTTCTCCTGGACGCGGGCGGGACGGTAAGTAAGGCGTTGCGGGGACCCGGCTCCTTGCCGCGTAGGGCGTGTAAACGGCACCGTGCTTTTCCGCTTTTCCGGCTGGCGCGGCCGCGAGAAGGGTCGCACTTCTTCCCTTCCGTGGGCGGCGGACGCGCAGCTAGGGCTGCCGGGCCGCTCTCGCCGAATGCCTCGCCTCTCGTCCGGTCCGATCCCCGCGGCCCGACCGCCTGAAGGTTTGCGCAAAGCCCCGGGCAAGGCCGCGTCGGTTTGCACGTCCCCGCGTCGGCCACGGGAAATATTTTGGCGGTCCCTCGACGAAGGGGTGAACTCGACGAGGCGCTTTGAGTCTTTCGGGTGGCTGCTGCCGTTGCTGTTCCGAAGAGCGGTCCGGGTGAGAGCGCGGGCGGTCGAGAGGCCTCCTGTGACCCGGTAGAGCCGGGTACTCGTCTGCCGAGGCGGGCTTGTTCTCTCGCCTCCCGGTGCGGGTGTCTATAGGTCAGAGGGCAGCGAGATGGCTCCTGCCAAAGGAAAGGCTGACGTTTCTAGCGACGCGAGGAAACGAACAGCCCTTCCCGCAGCTTGCCGATACAACTCGCCGGGGGCGGCGGCGGCGGCGGCGGCGGCGGCGCGTTTTGTCGGGCCGAGCGGCGGCCTTCTCGTGGGGGGGTGGGGGGAGGAGGCTCGGCGGCCCGAAGCCAGCCGTAGTCCGTGACGGCGCCTAGGTCGCCGTGACTCCCCTACGACGGTATCTGCCCTGACGTCCCTCCCTTCCTCTCTCCCCTCCAGCGTCCGGGTCTCGAGGAGAAGCAGGAGAGCGCCTTTCCGCCCCCCGCAGAAAGCAGCGGCTTCGCCCGAGGCCGGGCCCCCCCGCGTCGAGGTAGCCCGCCGACGTGCCGCCGCCGCGCCCGGGAGAGGTGGGTCAGGTAGGGGTCAGGACCGAGGCGGGGGGAAGGCGAGAGGGCCGCGCCACCCCCCCGGCCCGCTCGCGCCGGCTCTTGCGGGAAGGCCCACGTCCCACCCCACGTCCTGCCCCACAGGCCCCTTCTCTGCCCCACATCCCCCGTAACGGGATGAGAACCCCCTCCCTCTGCCCCACATGCTGCCCCACGGGCCCCTTCTCTGCCCCACATCCCCCCCAACGGCACCACACCCCCCTCCCTCTGCCCCACATCCTGCCCCACAGGCCCCCTCTCTGCCCCACATCCTGCCCCACAGGCCCCTTCTCTGCCCCACATCCCCCCCAACGGCACCACACCCCCCTCCCTCTGCCCCACATCCTGCCCCACAGGCCCCTTCTCTGCCCCACATCCCCCGTAACGGGATCAGAACCCCCTCCCTCTGCCCCACATCCTGCCCCACAGGCCCCTTCTCTGCCCCACATCCCCCCCAACAGCACCACACCCCCCTCCCTCTGCCCCACATCCTGCCCCACAGGCCCCTTCTCTGCCCCACATGCCCCCGTAACGGGATCAGAACCCCTTCCCTCTGCCCCACATCCTGCCCCACAGGCCCCTTCTCTGCCCCACACCCCCCGTAACGGGATCAGAACCCCCTCCCTCTGCCCCACATCCTGCCCCACAGGCCCCTTCTCTGCCCCACATGCCCCCGTAACGGGATCAGAACCCCCTCCCTCTGCCCCACATCCTGCCCCACAGGCCCCTTCTCTGCCCCACATCCCCCCCAACGGCACCACACCCCCCTCCCTCTGCCCCACATCCTGCCCCACAGGCCCCTTCTCTGCCCCACATGCCCCCGTAACGGGATCAGAACCCCCTCCCTCTGCCCCACATCCTGCCCCACGGGCCCCTTCTCTGCCCCACATTCCCCCGTAACGGGATCAGAACCACCTCCCTCTGCCCTGCATCCTGCCCCACAGGCCCCTTCTCTGCCCCACATCCCCTGTAACGGGATGAGAACCCCCTCCCTCTGCCCCACATCCTGCCCCACAGGCCCCTTCTCTGCCCCACATTCCCCCGTAACGGGATCAGAACCCCCTCCCTCTGCCCCGCATCCTGCCCCACAGGCCCCTTCTCTGCCCCACATTCCCCCGTAACGGGATCAGAACCCCCTCCCTCTGCCCCGCATCCTGCCCCACAGCCCCCTTCTCTGCCCCACATCCCCCGTAACGGGATGAGAACCCCCTCCCTCTGCCCCACATCCTGCCCCACAGGCCCCTTCTCTGCCCCACATCCCCCCCAACAGCACCACACCCCCCTCCCTCTGCCCCACATCCTGCCCCACAGGCCCCTTCTCTGCCCCACATTCCCCCGTAACGGGATCAGAACCCCCTCCCTCTGCCCCGCATCCTGCCCCACAGGCCCCTTCTCTGCCCCACATCCCCCGTAACGGGATGAGAACCCCCTCCCTCTGCCCCACATCCTGCCCCACAGGCCCCTTCTCTGCCCCACATCCCCCCCAACAGCACCACACCCCCCTCCCTCTGCCCCACATCCTGCCCCACAGCCCCCTTCTCTGCCCCAAGTCCCCCATAACGGGATGAGAACCCCCTCCCCCTGCCCCACATCCTGCCCCACAGGCCCCTTCTCTGCCCCACATCCCCCCCAACAGCACCACACCCCCCTCCCTCTGCCCCACATCCTGCCCCACAGCCCCCTTCTCTGCCCCAAGTCCCCCATAACGGGATGAGAACCCCCTCCCCCTGCCCCACATCCTGCCCCACAGGCCCCTTCTCTGCCCCACATGCCCCCCAACAGCACCAGAACCCCCTCCCTCTGCCCCGCATCCTGCCCCCCAACAGCACCAGAACCCCCTCCCTCTGCCCCGCATCCTGCCCCACAGGCCCCTTCTCTGCCCCACATCCCCCGTAACGGGATCAGAACGCCCTCCCTCTGCCCCACATCCTGCCCCACAGGCCCCTTCTCTGCCCCACATGCCCCCGTAACGGGATCAGAACGCCCTCCCTCTGCCCCACATCCTGCCCCACAGGCCCCTTCTCTGCCCCACATGCCCCCGTAACGGGATCAGAACCCCCTCCCTCTGCCCCACATCCTGCCCCACAGGCCCCTTCTCTGCCCCACATGCCCCCGTAACGGGATCAGAACGCCCTCCCTCTGCCCCACATGCTGCCCCACAGGCCCCTTCTCTGCCCCACATGCCCCCGTAACGGGATCAGAACCCCCTCCCTCTGCCCCACATCCTGCCCCACAGGCCCCTTCTCTGCCCCACATGCCCCCCAACAGCACCAGAACCCCCTCCCTCTGCCCCGCATCCTGCCCCACAGGCCTCTTCTCTGCCCCACATCCCCCCCAACGGCACCAGAACCCCCTCCCTCTGCCCCGCATCCTGCCCCACAGGCCCCTTCTCTGCCCCACATCCCCCGTAACGGGATCAGAACCCCTTCCCTCTGCCCCACATCCTGCCCCACAGGCCCCTTCTCTGCCCCACACCCCCCGTAACGGGATCAGAACCCCCTCCCTCTGCCCCACATCCTGCCCCACAGGCCCCTTCTCTGCCCCACATGCCCCCGTAACGGGATCAGAACCCCCTCCCTCTGCCCCACATCCTGCCCCACGGGCCCCTTCTCTGCCCCACATCCCCCCCAACAGCACCACACCCCCCTCCCTCTGCCCCACATGCTGCCCCACAGCCCCCTTCTCTGCCCCAAGTCCCCCATAACGGGATGAGGACCCCCTCCCTCTGCCCCACATCCTGCCCCACAGGCCCCTTCTCTGCCCCACACCCCCCGTAACGGGATGAGAACCCCCTCCCTCTGCCCCACATCCTGCCCCACAGCCCCCTTCTCTGCCCCACATCCCCCGTAACGGGATGAGAACCCCCTCCCTCTGCCCCGCATCCTGCCCCACAGGCCTCTTCTCTGCCCCACATCCCCCGTAACGGGATCAGAACCCCCTCCCTCTGCCCCACATCCTGCCCCACAGGCCCCTTCTCTGCCCCACACCCCCCGTAACGGGATCAGAACCCCCTCCCTCTGCCCCACATCCTGCCCCACGGGCCCCTTCTCTGCCCCACATCCCCCCCAACAGCACCACACCCCCCTCCCTCTGCCCCACATGCTGCCCCACAGCCCCCTTCTCTGCCCCAAGTCCCCCATAACGGGATGAGAACCCCCTCCCTCTGCCCCACATCCTGCCCCACAGGCCCCTTCTCTGCCCCACATGCCCCCCAACAGCACCAGAACCCCCTCCCTCTGCCCCGCATCCTGCCCCCCAACAGCACCACACCCCCCTCCCTCTGCCCCACATGCTGCCCCACAGCCCCCTTCTCTGCCCCAAGTCCCCCCTAACGGGATGAGGACCCCCTCCCTCTGCCCCACATCCTGCCCCACAGGCCGGCGGATGGAGAAGAAGCCCCCCCCCCGGGGAGAGGCAGCCGGGGCGCCGGGCCGCCTCAAGTCGCCCGCCGCCCTCCCTCGGGCTGGGGCCGGGGGACGCCCGAGGAACCAGACGGGGCCAGAAAGGCAACGAAGAGGCGGCGCTCGACCGAAGAAAGGACGGAAGAAACGGACCCGGGAACAAATGAGTTCTAACGGACGGTGCCCGTAAGAATTAAAGGAAGGAAGGCAGGAACGCGAGCCAGCCAGCGGCTGGGCGCGGGCGGGGCGTGCGCCCGCCTGTCTGTCCGCGGGACTCTCGGGGCGGCGGGGGGCTCGGGGCGGAGGGCCTTCCTCGGGGAGGGGAGGATGGCGACGCGCCGAGGCCGCGGCGAGACGGAGAGGAACGACGCGCGCGCGCGCACCCCCCCCCCCACCTCCCCCCGACCCTACCCCCCAGAAGTACAAAATAAAAGAAAGAAATAATGAGAAAAACAGAGACGGGGGGGCGTGTGTGGTGTGGGGGTGTGTGGGGGGGGGAGGGGGGGCACAGACGGGGGGCACGGGGAGGAACAACGCATGCGCGCGCAGGCCCCCCACCCCCGATGAAATAAACAAACAAATACATTTCAAAAAAAGTAAAACATAACACTAAAGAAAAAGACGGGGGCGGGGTGGAGGAATACGCGCACGCCACCCTCGACCCCACCCCCAGCCCACCCCCCGAAAACTAATAAATAAATAAATAATACAAAGGCGGGGGGGGGGGGGGGAAATACACGGGCATGCGCGCGCACACACACCCCCCCCCCCCCCCCCCCCGAAATAAATAAATAAATAAATAAATAAATAAATAAATAAATAAATAGATTGATTAATTTTAAAAATTTAGAAAATAATTTAAAAAAAGACACGGGGGGGGGGGGGGGCGGCCCGGGGTGGAGAGCAATACGCACGCGCACACCACCCCCCACCCCACCCCACTACATAAATGAATAAATAAATAAATTCTGAGACAAAACAGGTAAGGGTGGGGTGGGGGGAGCGTATGGGGGGTGGGGAAGAAACGATACGCGGCCGCGCCCATGCGCGCCCCCCCCTTTAAATAAATAAGCGAATGAATAAATGAATATAAAATCCGGGGGGGGGGGGGTGGGGGTGGGGTGGGGGGGTTGGTGGAATAATACACGCGCGCGCACACACACCCCCCCCACCCCCCCGCGCCCCCCCCCCCCCCCAAAACCTACTAAATGAATAAATAATGAGAAAAAGGGGGGGGACGGACACCAACACGACGACGACGACGACGACAACACGCGCGCGCGCGCACCCACCCCCTACGTAATAAACGAATGAAGGAAGGAACGAATGAATGAAAGAAACGGGGGGGGGGGGGGGTGGGGGGGGGCGAGGGAGGAACGATACACAGACGCGCGTGCGCACGCTCCCAGCCCCCCACCCCCCCCACCCCCCCCCCCCCCCGCCCCCCGTTTAATTAAATAAATAAAGAAAACCGAACAGAACGGGGGGGGAGGGGAGAGGGGAGAGGAACAACGCACACCCGCCCACCCCCGCCCCCCCCGCAAATGAAAAGTAACTAACTAACTAAATAAAACCAGACAGACAGAACGGGGGGAGGGGAGGTTGGGGGCGCCGGAACAGGACACACACACGCGCGCCCCCCCCCCCCGCCCGAATGAACGAATAAACACATAAACGGGAAAATTAAACTAAATAAATAAGTGAAATAACATTTTAAAAAATTATAAAAAAAAAAAAAAAAATGAAAAAAGAAGACGGGGGGGGGGGGGGGGGCGGGGAGGAACAACGCGTATGCAAATAAATAAATAAATGAATGAAATTTGAAAGAAAGAAGACGCCCCCCGCCCCGGGGGGGAACGACCGGCACCCCTCCGCCCCCCCCCCCCCCCCCCCCCCCCCCCCGAGAAAAAAAAAAAGCGATAGAAGAAAAGAATTAAAAAGGACAAGACAAAAATGTACAAAAAGAATGAAAGGAAGAAAAAAAAAAAGGAAAAAAATAAGAGTCGCCACCGATAGGGGGGCGGGGGGGGCGAGTCGCCGGGGCGGGGGGCGGGGGGGGGGGGGGGGGGGGGGGGGGCGGGGGGGGCGCGGTGAACGGGAAGGAACACCAGGTCTAGCCCCGCCGCGGAAAATAGACTCGCCGCGGGGGGCGAGTCGCCGGGGGGGGCGGGGGGGGGGCTGGGGGGGGAAGAAAAAAGGAAAAAAAGGAATAAAAATTGTAAGCCAAGGGAGGAAAAAAGAAAATCTAAAAATAAAAAAAAATTTAAAAAAAAAAAAAAAAACGGAAAAAAATGAATAAAAATTGTAAGCCGACGGAGGAATAAACAAAATCTAAAAATAAAAAAAAATTAAAAAAAAGGAAAAAATTAATAAAAATTGTAAGCAAAGGAAGGAAGAAACAAAATCTAAAATTAAAAAAAAATTTTAAAAAAATTAAAAAAAAAGGAAAAAAAATAATAAAAATTGTAAGCGAACGGAGGAATAAACAAAATCTAAAAATAAAAAAAGAAATTGAAAAAATAATAATAAAAAATTTAATAAAAATCGTAAGCCGACGGAGGAATAAAGAAAATCTAAAAATAAAAAGAAATTAAAAAAAAAATAAAAAAAATAAAAATGGAAAAAATTAGTAATTGTAAGCAAACGGAGGAATAAACGGAATCTAAAAATAAAAAGAAATAAAAAAAATTTAAAAAATATAAAATGGAAAAAAATAATAAAAATTGTAAGCCGACGGAGGAATAAACATCATCTAAAAACAAAACAAAAAAAAAAAAAAAAATAAAAAAAAGGAAAAAAATTAATAAAAATTGTAAGCAAAGGAAGGAAGAAACAAAATCTGAAATTAAAAAAAATTTAAAAAAAAATAAAAAAAAGGAAAAATGGAAAAAAATTGATAAAAATTGTAAGCCGACGGAGGAATAAACAAAATCTAAAAACAAAACAAAAAAAATTTTAAAAAAATAAAAAAATAAAAATGGAAAAAAATGAATAAAAATTGTAAGCCGGCGGAGGAATAAACAGCATCTAAAAACAAAACAAAAAAAAAAAAAAAAAAAAAAAGGAAAAAAATTAATAAAAATTGTAAGCAAAGGAAGGAAGAAACAAAATCTGAAATTAAAAAAAATTTAAAAAAAAATTAAAAAAAGGAAAAAAAATAATAAAAATTGTAAGCAAAGGAAGGAACAAAATCTAAAATTAAAAAAAAATTTAAAAAAATAAAAATGGAAAAAATTAGTAATTGTAAGCAAACGGAGGAATAAACGGAATCTAAAAATAAAAAGAAATAAAAAAAATTTAAAAAATATAAAATGGAAAAAAATA
>NW_027414394.1:30000-50000 GCF_964106895.1 Numenius arquata
CTCGCTCCGCAGCGAGCGGCGGGGCGGCGCGCGAGGAGCCAAGCGCCACGGCGGCGGCAGCGACGGCGGGGAGACGCCTCCCCGGCCGCCCGCGGCACGCCTCTCTCGCCCTACGATCCTCGCTTGGCTCGGCCGCCCCCGCCGCCCGAGCGCTGCTCGCGGCCGGCACCCGCGGGGCACCCGGGCCGGCGCGCCGGCGCCTGGCGCGTTTTAGGACACCTGAGAACTCGCGGCACCGCGCGGCTGTCACAAAGCTGGGGTCGGCCGTAGCCCGGGGAAACCCGACCGGCGGGGCGCGGGGGGGGGACGACGCGGGGCGGCCGGGCGAGGCGCGCGCCCCGCCGCCGACATCACCGCCGCCGCGGCCCCCCCTTCGCTCGCTCGCTCGCGGGAGAAAGGACTACGCCTCGTACGCGACGGGAAGCGAATTGGAAAGGAGACCACCCTGCCTGAACACCGGACACCCCCGTGGCTCCCTATTACGGAGAGCACGGAAGAGCCGGCCCGCCGAGGGCCCTCTCCGACGCGACCCGAAAGGCCTCATCGATCGGTGACGGGGGAAAGGGGGAGAGGAGAGCGAAGGAAGCCGAGGCCGCGCGGCCACGGTCTCGAGCCAGCCGACGGCCACGCGCGACCGCCGCCGCCCGGGGGGCGGACGGCAAGACGCGGGGCCCTGCGTGCGAGCGAGAAGGCAACGTCCGCGAGAGGTGCTCCGACGGCCTGAACACCGGCAGAACCGGCCCGCCGCGGAGCCTCTCCGACGCGCCCGGGGTGAACGCCTCAGCGGGCGCTGCCTGCGGGTCTGGATCAGTGAAACGAGCGGGGGGTGCCGCCACCCCCCCGGCTCCGCACGATTCCCTTCAGCGACAGCGACAGGACCGACCGGGGCGAAGCCGCGGCAGGCTTGACTCCCCCGGTCGCCTTTCAGCGTTCCAGAGTGCCGGACGACCGCCGCCGGCCGCCGGTCTTGCCCCTCCCCGCGGGCAGTCGCTTACCTCGGGGAAGGAGAGCAAAGGGTACAGAGAAAAAAACAGCGGAAACGGAAAAAAAACCGGTAAAAGCAAAACTCGGACACCGAAAAAAAGCTGCGAGAGCCCTGCGGACCCTCGCTCCGAGCCCTCCGGGAACGAGGGAAGCCAGGGCGGGCCAGACTCCACGGGCCCCCCCACGTACGGCCCGTGCCGGAGGAAAGGGCGAGGCGACGCCGCCTCGCCCGCCGACACCCTCCTCACCGGCACCTCGGGGAACGGAAGAACGAACCGCCGCCGGCTCGGGAACCCTCCGCTCTCTGCCCTCCCGCCGCGGCGGGCTCCGGCTTAGGGCCGGAGGGAAAAAGGACGAGGCGACGCCGCCTCGCCCGCCGGCAACCCTCTCTCCTCCTCGGCGGCACCCCTGCTCCGGGACGGAGGAACGAGCCGACGCCGGCTCGGGAACCCTCCGCCCGCCGCCCCCCCCGGGCTGGCCGGCCACCGGCACCGGCCACCCGCGCTCTCCCCCGCGCCGCGGCGGGCTCCGGCTTAGGGCCGGAGGGAAAAAGGACGAGGCGACGCCGCCTCGCCCGCCGGCAACCCTCTCTCCTTCCTCGGCGGCACCCCTGCTCCGGGACGGAGGAACGAGCCGACGCCGGCTCGGGAACCCTCCGCCCGCCGCCCCCCCCGGGCTGGCCGGCCACCGGCACCGGCCACCCGCGCTCTCCCCCGCGCCGCGGCGGGCTCCGGCTTAGGGCCGGAGGGAAAAAGGACGAGGCGACGCCGCCTCGCCCGCCGGCAACCCTCTCTCCTTCCTCGGCGGCACCCCTGCTCCGGGACGGAGGAACGAGCCGACGCCGGCTCGGGAACCCTCCGCCCGCCGCCCCCCCCGGGCTGGCCGGCCACCGGCACCGGCCACCCGCGCTCTCCCCCGCGCCGCGGCGGGCTCCGGCTTAGGGCCGGAGGGAAAAAGGACGAGGCGACGCCGCCTCGCCCGCCGGCAACCCTCTCTCCTTCCTCGGCGGCACCCCTGCTCCGGGACGGAGGAACGAGCCGACGCCGGCTCGGGAACCCTCCGCCCGCCGCCCCCCCCGGGCTGGCCGGCCACCGGCACCGGCCACCCGCGCTCTCCCCCGCGCCGCGGCGGGCTCCGGCTTAGGGCCGGAGGGAAAAAGGACGAGGCGACGCCGCCTCGCCCGCCGGCAACCCTCTCTCCTCCTCGGCGGCACCCCTGCTCCGGGACGGAGGAACGAGCCGACGCCGGCTCGGGAACCCTCCGCCCGCCGCCCCCCCCGGGCTGGCCGGCCACCGGCACCGGCCACCCGCGCTCTCCCCCGCGCCGCGGCGGGCTCCGGCTTAGGGCCGGAGGGAAAAAGGACGAGGCGACGCCGCCTCGCCCGCCGGCAACCCTCTCTCCTCCTCGGCGGCACCCCTGCTCCGGGACGGAGGAACGAGCCGACGCCGGCTCGGGAACCCTCCGCCCGCCGCCCCCCCCGGGCTGGCCGGCCACCGGCACCGGCCACCCGCGCTCTCCCCCGCGCCGCGGCGGGCTCCGGCTTAGGGCCGGAGGGAAAAAGGACGAGGCGACGCCGCCTCGCCCGCCGGCAACCCTCTCTCCTCCTCGGCGGCACCCCTGCTCCGGGACGGAGGAACGAGCCGACGCCGGCTCGGGAACCCTCCGCCCGCCGCCCCCCCCGGGCTGGCCGGCCACCGGCACCGGCCACCCGCGCTCTCCCCCGCGCCGCGGCGGGCTCCGGCTTAGGGCCGGAGGGAAAAAGGACGAGGCGACGCCGCCTCGCCCGCCGGCAACCCTCTCTCCTCCTCGGCGGCACCCCTGCTCCGGGACGGAGGAACGAGCCGACGCCGGCTCGGGAACCCTCCGCCCGCCGCCCCCCCCGGGCCGGCCGGCCACCGGCACCGGCCACCCGCGCTCTCCCCCGCGCCGCGGCGGGCTCCGGCTTAGGGCCGGAGGGAAAAAGGACGAGGCGACGCCGCCTCGCCCGCCGGCAACCCTCTCTCCTCCTCGGCGGCACCCCTGCTCCGGGACGGAGGAACGAGCCGACGCCGGCTCGGGAACCCTCCGCCCGCCGCCCCCCCCGGGCTGGCCGGCCACCGGCACCGGCCACCCGCGCTCTCCCCCGCGCCGCGGCGGGCTCCGGCTTAGGGCCGGAGGGAAAAAGGACGAGGCGACGCCGCCTCGCCCGCCGGCAACCCTCTCTCCTCCTCGGCGGCACCCCTGCTCCGGGACGGAGGAACGAGCCGACGCCGGCTCGGGAACCCTCCGCCCGCCGCCCCCCCCGGGCCGGCCGGCCACCGGCACCGGCCACCCGCGCTCTCCCCCGCGCCGCGGCGGGCTCCGGCTTAGGGCCGGAGGGAAAAAGGACGAGGCGACGCCGCCTCGCCCGCCGGCAACCCTCTCTCCTCCTCGGCGGCACCCCTGCTCCGGGACGGAGGAACGAGCCGACGCCGGCTCGGGAACCCTCCGCCCGCCGCCCCCCCCGGGCTGGCCGGCCACCGGCACCGGCCACCCGCGCTCTCCCCCGCGCCGCGGCGGGCTCCGGCTTAGGGCCGGAGGGAAAAAGGACGAGGCGACGCCGCCTCGCCCGCCGGCAACCCTCTCTCCTCCTCGGCGGCACCCCTGCTCCGGGACGGAGGAACGAGCCGACGCCGGCTCGGGAACCCTCCGCCCGCCGCCCCCCCCGGGCTGGCCGGCCACCGGCACCGGCCACCCGCGCTCTCCCCCGCGCCGCGGCGGGCTCCGGCTTAGGGCCGGAGGGAAAAAGGACGAGGCGACGCCGCCTCGCCCGCCGGCAACCCTCTCTCCTCCTCGGCGGCACCCCTGCTCCGGGACGGAGGAACGAGCCGACGCCGGCTCGGGAACCCTCCGCCCGCCGCCCCCCCCGGGCTGGCCGGCCACCGGCACCGGCCACCCGCGCTCTCCCCCGCGCCGCGGCGGGCTCCGGCTTAGGGCCGGAGGGAAAAAGGACGAGGCGACGCCGCCTCGCCCGCCGGCAACCCTCTCTCCTCCTCGGCGGCACCCCTGCTCCGGGACGGAGGAACGAGCCGACGCCGGCTCGGGAACCCTCCGCCCGCCGCCCCCCCCGGGCCGGCCGGCCACCGGCACCGGCCACCCGCGCTCTCCCCCGCGCCGCGGCGGGCTCCGGCTTAGGGCCGGAGGGAAAAAGGACGAGGCGACGCCGCCTCGCCCGCCGGCAACCCTCTCTCCTCCTCGGCGGCACCCCTGCTCCGGGACGGAGGAACGAGCCGACGCCGGCTCGGGAACCCTCCGCCCGCCGCCCCCCCCGGGCTGGCCGGCCACCGGCACCGGCCACCCGCGCTCTCCCCCGCGCCGCGGCGGGCTCCGGCTTAGGGCCGGAGGGAAAAAGGACGAGGCGACGCCGCCTCGCCCGCCGGCAACCCTCTCTCCTCCTCGGCGGCACCCCTGCTCCGGGACGGAGGAACGAGCCGACGCCGGCTCGGGAACCCTCCGCCCGCCGCCCCCCCCGGGCTGGCCGGCCACCGGCACCGGCCACCCGCGCTCTCCCCCGCGCCGCGGCGGGCTCCAGCTTAGGGCCGGAGAAAAAGGGTGAGGCGCCGCTCTCCTCACCCAGCCCATCATCGGGGGCCCTCCGGAGCCGAGGAAAGCCGCGGCAGGCTCTCCACTCCCCGGCCGAATCCTGCGGCACATGCCGCCAGGATTCCCTGTCCTCATCGGGTCCCCCTCCGGGACCGGGGAAGGTGCCCCGTCTTCCCCGGCCGTACGCGTTCGAGTGCCGGCCACTGCCAACTGCCGGTCTTTGTCCTTCCCTCCCCCGCGGGATCCAGCGCTCCACTTCGCCGGGAGACCCGCGGGCGCCACCTCCGCCTCGCTAGCTCCCCTCCGGAGCCTAGCTGCTATGCCGTTCCCCTAATATGGAGATACGGTTCATCGCTCCCGGACAGCGGCAAGAACGTAGGCTCTGCCCACCGGGGAGGAGCGCCAACCACGCCGACTTTTACGATGACGTAACTGGAGGCAGCGTAAAACAGCGACCCCTTCGGCTGCTGGAAGTAGCGCTGGGGACAAAAGGTCTACCCGCCACCCCGGAACAGCGCCTAAGTCCCGCCGGAGCGAGGTAGACCTGGCGACCGGCTGCCGAGGCGGGTCAAGCGGACAGCCCTGCCGGTCCCGGAGGCGGGTAGACCTGGACGCCCGGACCGGAGGCGGGTAGACCAGCGCGCCCAAGTGCCGCCGGAGCGAGGTAGACCTGGCGACCGGCTGCCGAGGCGGGTCAAGCGGACAGCCCTGCCGGTCCCGGAGGCGGGTAGACCTGGACGCCCGGACCGGAGGCGGGTAGACCAGCGCGCCCAAGTCCCGCCGGAGCGAGGTAGACCTGGCGACCGGCTGCCGAGGCGGGTCAAGCGGACAGCCCTGCCGGTCCCGGAGGCGGGTAGACCTGGACGCCCGGACCGGAGGCGGGTAGACCTGGACGCCCAAGTGCCGCCGGAGCGAGGTAGACCTGGCGACCGGCTGCCGAGGCGGGTCAAGCGGACAGCCCTGCCGGTCCCGGAGGCGGGTAGACCTGGACGCCCGGACCGGAGGCGGGTAGACCTGGACGCCCAAGTGCCGCCGGAGCGAGGTAGACCTGGCGACCGGCTGCCGAGGCGGGTCAAGCGGACAGCCCTGCCGGTCCCGGAGGCGGGTAGACCTGGACGCCCGGACCGGAGGAGGGTAGACCAGCGCGCCCAAGTGCCGCCGGAGCGAGGTAGACCTGGCGACCGGCTGCCGAGGCGGGTCAAGCGGACAGCCCTGCCGGTCCCGGAGGCGGGTAGACCTGGACGCCCGGACCGGAGGCGGGTAGACCAGCGCGCCCAAGTGCCGCCGGAGCGAGGTAGACCTGGCGACCGGCTGCCGAGGCGGGTCAAGCGGACAGCCCTGCCGGTCCCGGAGGCGGGTAGACCTGGACGCCCGGACCGGAGGCGGGTAGACCTGGACGCCCAAGTGCCGCCGGAGCGAGGTAGACCTGGCGACCGGCTGCCGAGGCGGGTCAAGCGGACAGCCCTGCCGGTCCCGGAGGCGGGTAGACCTGGCAGCCCGGACCGGAGGCGGGTAGACCTGGACGCCCGGACCGGTCCCGGAGGTGGGTAGACCTGGCAGCCGGCTGCCGAGGCGGGTAGACCTGGCAGCCCGGACCGGTCCCGGAGGCGGGTAGACCTGGCAGCCCCGACCGGAGGCGGGTAGACCTGGCATCCCCGACCGGAGGCGGGTAGACCTGGCAGCCCGGACCGGAGCAGGGTAGACCTGGCCGACCGGTCCCGGAGGCGGGTAGACCTGGCAGCCGGCTGCCGAGGCGGGTAGACCTGGCAGTCCGGACCGGAGGCGGGTAGACCTGGCAGCCGGCTGCCGAGGCGGGTAGACCTGGCAGCCCGGACCGGAGGCGGGTAGACTTGGCAGCCCGGACCGGTCCCGGAGGCGGGTAGACCTGGCAGCCGGCTGCCGAGGCGGGTAGACCTGGCACCCCGGACCGGAGGCGGGTAGACCTGGACGCCCGGACCGGAGGCGGGTAGACCTGGCCGACCGGTCCCGGAGGTGGGTAGACCTGGCAGCCCGGACCGGAGGCGGGTAGACCTGGACGCCCGGACCGGAGCAGGGTAGACCTGGCCGACCGGTCCCGGAGGCGGGTAGACCTGGCAGCCGGCTGCCGAGGCGGGTAGACCTGGCAGCCCGGACCGGTCCCGGAGGCGGGTAGACCTGGCACCCCGGACCGGTCCCGGAGGCGGGTAGACCTGGCAGCCCGGACCGGAGGCGGGTAGACCTGGACGCCCGGACCGGTCCCGGAGGTGGGTAGACCTGGCAGCCGGCTGCCGAGGCGGGTAGACCTGGCAGCCCGGACCGGTCCCGGAGGCGGGTAGACCTGGCAGCCCGGACCGGTCCCGGAGGTGGGTAGACCTGGCAGCCGGCTGCCGAGGCGGGTAGACCTGGACGCCCGGACCGGTCCCGGAGGTGAGTAGACCTGGCAGCCGGCTGCCGAGGCGGGTAGACCCACCCGGACCGGGACGGCGCGGCTGCCGTATCCCGGTTCTCCCAGGGTGGAAGGATTACGGGGGGGGCGGGTGGGGGGGGGATTATTTATACCGTGTGGGTTTTTTTTTTCCTTAACTATCGTTCTCGCCCTCGTCCCCCGATTTAAAGAGTCAAGCGTTTCCGGTACTGGGTACGCCCTGATGGGGATACAGCAGACCGAGCTGGGGGGGGGGGATGTTCGATTTTTTTTTTTTTTGGCTCTTTAATTTTCTCCCCCCTTCGCCTATTTCAAGATTCGGGCGTCTCTAATACAGGGGCAACCCTCACCCGGATCTCCCGGAGCGGCGGGGAGAGGGGGGAAGAGGAGGGGCGCGGAACAGTTGTGATTTTTTTTTTTTTTAATAGTCGTTATTGTTGCTCTTATTACTATTACTGTTACGGTCGGTTTATTGCTCCTTATGATGATGAATTACCAGTTGTTAAATAATAATCTGTTTATTTTCCCCGACGCCGCTGCTGGCGGCAAGTCTGCCTGAGCAGACTCTGGACGCCTATTTCGCTCCCCGGCCGCCGGGATCGGCGAGAGCCGGCGGCCCCCGCCGCGAGCCGCCCGGCGCCCCGCCGCGACGCGAGCTCGCCGGCCGCCGGCGGACTCGGCGACCGGCGGCCCCGATCCGGCGGCGGGTGCCGGCGCCGCCGGGCGCTCGCCGGCTTTCGCCTCTCGCGGTGGGCTTTTCCGTTCCGCTCGGTTTTGGCTCGGGGGGCTGCGAGGGGGGCGTGGGGGGGCTGAGGGCGTTGGGAGGGCTGCGCGTGTGGGCGCGCGCGGTGGGGCGGGGGTGCCGGGGCGGGTGCTTTTCCCCCGCCGCTTTGCCTCCCCGGCCGCCGGGGTCGGCGAGAGCCGGCGGCCCCCGCCGCGAGCCGCCCGGCGCCCCGCCGCGACGCGAGCTCGCCGGCCGCCGGCGGACTCGGGGACCGGCGGCCCCGATCCGGCGGCGGGTGCCGGCGCCGCCGGGCGCTCGCCGGCTTTCGCCTCTCGCGGTGGGCTTTTCCGTTCCGCTCGGTTTTGGCTCGGGGGGCTGCGAGGGGGGGCGTGGGGGGGCTGAGGGCGTTGGGGGGGCTGCGCGTGTGGGCGCGCGCGGTGGGGCGGGGGTGCCGGGGCGGGTGCTTTTCCCCCGCCGCTTTGCCTCCCCGGCCGCCGGGGTCGGCGAGAGCCGGCGGCCCCCGCCGCGAGCCGCCCGGCGCCCCGCCGCGACGCGAGCTCGCCGGCCGCCGGCGGACTCGGGGACCGGCGGCCCCGATCCGGCGGCGGGTGCCGGCGCCGCCGGGCGCTCGCCGGCTTTCGCCTCTCGCGGTGGGCTTTTCCGTTCCGCTCGGTTTTGGCTCGGGGGGCTGCGAGGGGGGGCGTGGGGGGGCTGAGGGCGTTGGGGGGGCTGCGCGTGTGGGCGCGCGCGGTGGGGCGGGGGTGCCGGGGCGGGTGCTTTTCCCCCGCCGCTTTGCCTCCCCGGCCGCCGGGGTCGGCGAGAGCCGGCGGCCCCCGCCGCGAGCCGCCCGGCGCCCCGCCGCGACGCGAGCTCGCCGGCCGCCGGCGGACTCGGGGACCGGCGGCCCCGATCCGGCGGCGGGTGCCGGCGCCGCCGGGCGCTCGCCGGCTTTCGCCTCTCGCGGTGGGCTTTTCCGTTCCGCTCGGTTTTGGCTCGGGGGGCTGCGAGGGGGGGCGTGGGGGGGCTGAGGGCGTTGGGGGGGCTGCGCGTGTGGGCGCGCGCGGTGGGGCGGGGGTGCCGGGGCGGGTGCTTTTCCCCCGCCGCTTTGCCTCCCCGGCCGCCGGGGTCGGCGAGAGCCGGCGGCCCCCGCCGCGAGCCGCCCGGCGCCCCGCCGCGACGCGAGCTCGCCGGCCGCCGGCGGACTCGGGGACCGGCGGCCCCGATCCGGCGGCGGGTGCCGGCGCCGCCGGGCGCTCGCCGGCTTTCGCCTCTCGCGGTGGGCTTTTCCGTTCCGCTCGGTTTTGGCTCGGGGGGCTGCGAGGGGGGGCGTGGGGGGGCTGAGGGCGTTGGGGGGGCTGCGCGTGTGGGCGCGCGCGGTGGGGCGGGGGTGCCGGGGCGGGTGCTTTTCCCCCGCCGCTTTGCCTCCCCGGCCGCCGGGGTCGGCGAGAGCCGGCGGCCCCCGCCGCGAGCCGCCCGGCGCCCCGCCGCGACGCGAGCTCGCCGGCCGCCGGCGGACTCGGGGACCGGCGGCCCCGATCCGGCGGCGGGTGCCGGCGCCGCCGGGCGCTCGCCGGCTTTCGCCTCTCGCGGTGGGCTTTTCCGTTCCGCTCGGTTTTGGCTCGGGGGGCTGCGAGGGGGGGCGTGGGGGGGCTGAGGGCGTTGGGGGGGCTGCGCGTGTGGGCGCGCGCGGTGGGGCGGGGGTGCCGGGGCGGGTGCTTTTCCCCCGCCGCTTTGCCTCCCCGGCCGCCGGGGTCGGCGAGAGCCGGCGGCCCCCGCCGCGAGCCGCCCGGCGCCCCGCCGCGACGCGAGCTCGCCGGTCGCCGGCGGACTCGGGGACCGGCGGCCCCGATCCGGCGGCGGGTGCCGGCGCCGCCGGGCGCTCGCCGGCTTTCGCCTCTCGCGGTGGGCTTTTCCGTTCCGCTCGGTTTTGGCTCGGGGGGCTGCGGGCGGGGGGGAGAGGGGGGCTGTGTGAGGTCTTTGCGGGGGGGGAGGGGGTTGTGGGTGTACGCGCGGCGGGATGGGGGAGATTTTCCCCCTCGCCGTCATTTTCCCCCTTCTCCCCTTCCCCCCCTCCGCGGAGCAGCGGGGCGGGGGAGCGGGGGGTGGGCCCGCAGCTGCGCGCCCTGCGCATGCGCGCGTGTCCCCCCCACCCCCCGCCCGCGGTTGAAAGGCGGGGGTTCCCGCCGCGCTAACGGTCGCGGGCTCATTGGCGCCAAAGGCAGGGAAGGGAAAGGAGGGGATGCCGCTGCGGCAGCAGGCGAGAGCGCTCGGCGAGCAGGCGGGGAGCCCGGCGCAGAGGTAGGCAGGGGAGAGGGCGTGCGGGGCGCGGTCTCTCTTTTCGGAGAAAATTCCCGCTTGGCTCGGTTGCGGTTCTTTTCCTTCCTTCCTTCTGTCGGTTGGCAACCCGCGGCAGGGGCGGGCGGGCGGGCTGAAGGAGCGACCGGCCGTCCCCGCCGCCCGAGAAAGCAGGGCGGGAGCCGGGGCACGGGCAGGGCGGGGTAGAGACTCGGCAGCCGGGGTCAGAGACCGGTCGCGCCGCCGGGATTCCCCTCTCCCGCCGGGGCGCGGAGCCGGCGGGGGCTCCGCTGGGTCCTAAAGTCTCCCGTCGTCTTTCCCCGGGAGCGGCGAAACCTGCGGGCGGGAGGAGGAGCGGGTGGCCGGATTCGCCGTGAAGCGGGCGGTGGACGGGGGTGGGGGGGCGGCTTGAGGGCAAGAGGGGGGCCGGTGGGGGGGCGAGTTTCGCTCTCTGCGCGCGCGCGCGTCTGCCTCTGCCGCGCGCGAGGAGTTCGGGGAGGGGGGGGCTGTTGGGGGGTGCGGCGGCAGACGGGGGGGTTCGGGCTGGGTGGGGGGGGGTGGGGAGGGGGTCGGCGGGAGCGTGTTTCTCTCTGCGTGCGCGCGTTTCTGCCTCTGCCGCCGGGATTCCCTTCTCCCGCCGGGGCGCGGAGCCGGCGGGGGCTCCGCTGGGTCCTAAAGTCTCCCGTCGTCTTTCCCCGGGAGCGGCGAAACCTGCGGGCGGGAGGAGGAGCGGGTGGCCGGATTCGCCGTGAAGCGGGCGGTGGACGGGGGTGGGGGTGGGGGGGCGGCTTGAGGGCAAGAGGGGGGCCGGTGGGGGGGCGAGTTTCGCTCTCTGCGCGCGCGCGCGTCTGCCTCTGCCGCGCGCGAGGAGTTCGGGGAGGGGGGGGCTGTTGGGGGGTGCGGCGGCAGACGGGGGGGGGTTCGGGCTGGTGGGGGGGGCGAGGGGGGTCGGCGGGGGGGGATTTCCGCTCTTTGCTTTGCGTGCGCGCGTACCTGCCTCTGCCGCGCGCGAGGAGTTCGTGGAGGGGGGGGGCTGTTGGGGGGTGCGGCGGCAGACGGGGGGGTTCGGGCTGGGGGGCCTGCCGGGGCAGGCCCGCGTCCGTGGGCACGCGGTGGGCGGTGGCCGCGTGCGCGCAGGTGCGTGCCCGAGCGCGTGCGGCGGCAGGCGAGGGGTTCGGTTCCGGGGGCCTGCCGGGGGATGAGAGCGCGCTTGCGCGAAGCGAAAAGGCCCCGTAACGCTCTCGCTAACGTCGCCTTCTCTGTTACAGCCCGCCGGGTCGGCCGCGCCGATGTCCGGCTGCCACCCGTGCCCGCCTGCGGGCGCGGCCGCTCGGCTCTTCTGCCGGTCGAAACCCCGTCCCTGGGAAAGCAGCAGCAGCAGCAGCCGCCGCCGCCGCCAGGGCCGTGTGCCCGGGCAGGGGCTGCCGGAGAGCCGGGCCGCCCTCCTGAGAAACGTCCGCCGTCGGCGGGAAGGGTGAGAACTGCCGAGAGGACGGTAAGGTAAGGCCCCGGCGGCCCGAGGCCAAGGGGGGGAACCGCTCCCTTCGCCGGCAGGGCGCCGTCGAGAGCCCCGCCGTCTCCCCCGGAGGGCTCGGCGCGCGTAAGACCCCCACGATCCCGGCCGTTAGAGCGTGCCCTGAAGGGAAGCCTCCCCCGGTCCTCCGTGCTCCGGTTGGGGGGGGGTGGTGTGTGGTGGTGGTGGTGGGTGGGTGGGTGTGTCCAGTGCTTGGTGCCGGAGGCCGTCGGGAGAGCGACCGCAGCCTTCTCCGCCCGAGAGCCGCTGTCGGGAGGAATAGCCCTGAGCTCTCTTCTTCCTCATGCCCCCAGCCCCAGGTGCAGGCGGCCCCTCCGCGCCGAGGGCAGTTCTGTGGAGCAGCGTAAGCTAGCGTCCGGCTTGGAGATTCTCACGGCTGGCTTCTCTTCGGTACGTTCCAGTTCCTCAAACTTTTCCAGCGGGCGGGGGGGGGGGAAGGGGGAAAAGCGCTTCTCCAACAGTCTGTCCCGGCAGCGCCACAGCGTCGTGGGCCGGAGAACCCGAAGGAGGCTCGTCTCGCCGCCTCACGGCATCGGCTCCGTCTGCGCCTTTCTTCGCGAGGGTTCCTCTAAGTCGGTCTCAGAAGCCGGGGTTACGGTGAGCTCGCTCCGGTAAGGAGCTCTTCCCTCGCTGCCTTCTGCCGTCGTCACACACGCGCCCCCCCCCGCCGCTGCCTTCGGGCCGTCCGCCTAGCGGGGAAGCTAAAGAGAAGGCCGGCCGGCCCGCCCCGTATTTAAAAAACACGCTCGCGCTCTTCCCCACAGGGAGCTGCCGATCTCCCGCCGTAGCGATAAGCGAAGGGATTTCTCCGAGCCGCCGCGTGGCTCCCGAGTTCCTCCGGCTCACGAGAGGGTAGGTCTGGGTGGTGCGGGAGTCGGGAACGTATCCCGGGAGAGCGCAAGCGCCTGCTCTGCCTGCAGAGGCGTCTCTCGCGCGTCCCCCGGAGCAGCCCGGGCTCTCGTTTTTCACCGGGCTCTCGCCGGGAGCGATTCCGCCCCTTTGGGCGGCTGGAGAGCGTTTGTCTGTCTCCTGCGTGTTAGGGTCCCGAGGGCGCCTCGAGGACCCCGACGACCTTCGCCTGGCACCTGCGCCCGCACCCACCCGCCGCCGGCTCGCCTCTCGGGACTCGGCTGGCGTGCCCGTCCCCGCCCGTTTCAAGGGGCGGAGAGGGAGCTCTCCTCAGGTAAGGCGGCGTTTGCTTCCTAGCCGGGCTTTTGCTTTCAGCCGAAACTTTCCGCTTCCCGTTCTTCGTCGCGCCGGTCGGAGGCTCGAAAGCGTCCGTCAGCGGGGACGACGAAGGTCTGGGCCGCTCTAACGATGGGGCGCGCGCCCGCGAGGCTGCCGGGCTCTCTCTCCCTTTCCCGGCGTCGGCTCCCCTTTAGCGGCGTTGCGGAGCCGAAGCGGTTCTCCTGGACGCGGGCGGGACGGTAAGTAAGGCGTTGCGGGGACCCGGCTCCTTGCCGCGTAGGGCGTGTAAACGGCACCGTGCTTTTCCGCTTTTCCGGCTGGCGCGGCCGCGAGAAGGGTCGCACTTCTTCCCTTCCGTGGGCGGCGGACGCGCAGCTAGGGCTGCCGGGCCGCTCTCGCCGAATGCCTCGCCTCTCGTCCGGTCCGATCCCCGCGGCCCGACCGCCTGAAGGTTTGCGCAAAGCCCCGGGCAAGGCCGCGTCGGTTTGCACGTCCCCGCGTCGGCCACGGGAAATATTTTGGCGGTCCCTCGACGAAGGGGTGAACTCGACGAGGCGCTTTGAGTCTTTCGGGTGGCTGCTGCCGTTGCTGTTCCGAAGAGCGGTCCGGGTGAGAGCGCGGGCGGTCGAGAGGCCTCCTGTGACCCGGTAGAGCCGGGTACTCGTCTGCCGAGGCGGGCTTGTTCTCTCGCCTCCCGGTGCGGGTGTCTATAGGTCAGAGGGCAGCGAGATGGCTCCTGCCAAAGGAAAGGCTGACGTTTCTAGCGACGCGAGGAAACGAACAGCCCTTCCCGCAGCTTGCCGATACAACTCGCCGGGGGCGGCGGCGGCGGCGGCGGCGGCGGCGCGTTTTGTCGGGCCGAGCGGCGGCCTTCTCGTGGGGGGGTGGGGGGAGGAGGCTCGGCGGCCCGAAGCCAGCCGTAGTCCGTGACGGCGCCTAGGTCGCCGTGACTCCCCTACGACGGTATCTGCCCTGACGTCCCTCCCTTCCTCTCTCCCCTCCAGCGTCCGGGTCTCGAGGAGAAGCAGGAGAGCGCCTTTCCGCCCCCCGCAGAAAGCAGCGGCTTCGCCCGAGGCCGGGCCCCCCCGCGTCGAGGTAGCCCGCCGACGTGCCGCCGCCGCGCCCGGGAGAGGTGGGTCAGGTAGGGGTCAGGACCGAGGCGGGGGGAAGGCGAGAGGGCCGCGCCACCCCCCCGGCCCGCTCGCGCCGGCTCTTGCGGGAAGGCCCACGTCCCACCCCACGTCCTGCCCCACAGGCCCCTTCTCTGCCCCACATCCCCCGTAACGGGATGAGAACCCCCTCCCTCTGCCCCACATGCTGCCCCACGGGCCCCTTCTCTGCCCCACATCCCCCCCAACGGCACCACACCCCCCTCCCTCTGCCCCACATCCTGCCCCACAGGCCCCCTCTCTGCCCCACATCCTGCCCCACAGGCCCCTTCTCTGCCCCACATCCCCCCCAACGGCACCACACCCCCCTCCCTCTGCCCCACATCCTGCCCCACAGGCCCCTTCTCTGCCCCACATCCCCCGTAACGGGATCAGAACCCCCTCCCTCTGCCCCACATCCTGCCCCACAGGCCCCTTCTCTGCCCCACATCCCCCCCAACAGCACCACACCCCCCTCCCTCTGCCCCACATCCTGCCCCACAGGCCCCTTCTCTGCCCCACATGCCCCCGTAACGGGATCAGAACCCCTTCCCTCTGCCCCACATCCTGCCCCACAGGCCCCTTCTCTGCCCCACACCCCCCGTAACGGGATCAGAACCCCCTCCCTCTGCCCCACATCCTGCCCCACAGGCCCCTTCTCTGCCCCACATGCCCCCGTAACGGGATCAGAACCCCCTCCCTCTGCCCCACATCCTGCCCCACAGGCCCCTTCTCTGCCCCACATCCCCCCCAACGGCACCACACCCCCCTCCCTCTGCCCCACATCCTGCCCCACAGGCCCCTTCTCTGCCCCACATGCCCCCGTAACGGGATCAGAACCCCCTCCCTCTGCCCCACATCCTGCCCCACGGGCCCCTTCTCTGCCCCACATTCCCCCGTAACGGGATCAGAACCACCTCCCTCTGCCCTGCATCCTGCCCCACAGGCCCCTTCTCTGCCCCACATCCCCTGTAACGGGATGAGAACCCCCTCCCTCTGCCCCACATCCTGCCCCACAGGCCCCTTCTCTGCCCCACATTCCCCCGTAACGGGATCAGAACCCCCTCCCTCTGCCCCGCATCCTGCCCCACAGGCCCCTTCTCTGCCCCACATTCCCCCGTAACGGGATCAGAACCCCCTCCCTCTGCCCCGCATCCTGCCCCACAGCCCCCTTCTCTGCCCCACATCCCCCGTAACGGGATGAGAACCCCCTCCCTCTGCCCCACATCCTGCCCCACAGGCCCCTTCTCTGCCCCACATCCCCCCCAACAGCACCACACCCCCCTCCCTCTGCCCCACATCCTGCCCCACAGGCCCCTTCTCTGCCCCACATTCCCCCGTAACGGGATCAGAACCCCCTCCCTCTGCCCCGCATCCTGCCCCACAGGCCCCTTCTCTGCCCCACATCCCCCGTAACGGGATGAGAACCCCCTCCCTCTGCCCCACATCCTGCCCCACAGGCCCCTTCTCTGCCCCACATCCCCCCCAACAGCACCACACCCCCCTCCCTCTGCCCCACATCCTGCCCCACAGCCCCCTTCTCTGCCCCAAGTCCCCCATAACGGGATGAGAACCCCCTCCCCCTGCCCCACATCCTGCCCCACAGGCCCCTTCTCTGCCCCACATCCCCCCCAACAGCACCACACCCCCCTCCCTCTGCCCCACATCCTGCCCCACAGCCCCCTTCTCTGCCCCAAGTCCCCCATAACGGGATGAGAACCCCCTCCCCCTGCCCCACATCCTGCCCCACAGGCCCCTTCTCTGCCCCACATGCCCCCCAACAGCACCAGAACCCCCTCCCTCTGCCCCGCATCCTGCCCCCCAACAGCACCAGAACCCCCTCCCTCTGCCCCGCATCCTGCCCCACAGGCCCCTTCTCTGCCCCACATCCCCCGTAACGGGATCAGAACGCCCTCCCTCTGCCCCACATCCTGCCCCACAGGCCCCTTCTCTGCCCCACATGCCCCCGTAACGGGATCAGAACGCCCTCCCTCTGCCCCACATCCTGCCCCACAGGCCCCTTCTCTGCCCCACATGCCCCCGTAACGGGATCAGAACCCCCTCCCTCTGCCCCACATCCTGCCCCACAGGCCCCTTCTCTGCCCCACATGCCCCCGTAACGGGATCAGAACGCCCTCCCTCTGCCCCACATGCTGCCCCACAGGCCCCTTCTCTGCCCCACATGCCCCCGTAACGGGATCAGAACCCCCTCCCTCTGCCCCACATCCTGCCCCACAGGCCCCTTCTCTGCCCCACATGCCCCCCAACAGCACCAGAACCCCCTCCCTCTGCCCCGCATCCTGCCCCACAGGCCTCTTCTCTGCCCCACATCCCCCCCAACGGCACCAGAACCCCCTCCCTCTGCCCCGCATCCTGCCCCACAGGCCCCTTCTCTGCCCCACATCCCCCGTAACGGGATCAGAACCCCTTCCCTCTGCCCCACATCCTGCCCCACAGGCCCCTTCTCTGCCCCACACCCCCCGTAACGGGATCAGAACCCCCTCCCTCTGCCCCACATCCTGCCCCACAGGCCCCTTCTCTGCCCCACATGCCCCCGTAACGGGATCAGAACCCCCTCCCTCTGCCCCACATCCTGCCCCACGGGCCCCTTCTCTGCCCCACATCCCCCCCAACAGCACCACACCCCCCTCCCTCTGCCCCACATGCTGCCCCACAGCCCCCTTCTCTGCCCCAAGTCCCCCATAACGGGATGAGGACCCCCTCCCTCTGCCCCACATCCTGCCCCACAGGCCCCTTCTCTGCCCCACACCCCCCGTAACGGGATGAGAACCCCCTCCCTCTGCCCCACATCCTGCCCCACAGCCCCCTTCTCTGCCCCACATCCCCCGTAACGGGATGAGAACCCCCTCCCTCTGCCCCGCATCCTGCCCCACAGGCCTCTTCTCTGCCCCACATCCCCCGTAACGGGATCAGAACCCCCTCCCTCTGCCCCACATCCTGCCCCACAGGCCCCTTCTCTGCCCCACACCCCCCGTAACGGGATCAGAACCCCCTCCCTCTGCCCCACATCCTGCCCCACGGGCCCCTTCTCTGCCCCACATCCCCCCCAACAGCACCACACCCCCCTCCCTCTGCCCCACATGCTGCCCCACAGCCCCCTTCTCTGCCCCAAGTCCCCCATAACGGGATGAGAACCCCCTCCCTCTGCCCCACATCCTGCCCCACAGGCCCCTTCTCTGCCCCACATGCCCCCCAACAGCACCAGAACCCCCTCCCTCTGCCCCGCATCCTGCCCCCCAACAGCACCACACCCCCCTCCCTCTGCCCCACATGCTGCCCCACAGCCCCCTTCTCTGCCCCAAGTCCCCCCTAACGGGATGAGGACCCCCTCCCTCTGCCCCACATCCTGCCCCACAGGCCGGCGGATGGAGAAGAAGCCCCCCCCCCGGGGAGAGGCAGCCGGGGCGCCGGGCCGCCTCAAGTCGCCCGCCGCCCTCCCTCGGGCTGGGGCCGGGGGACGCCCGAGGAACCAGACGGGGCCAGAAAGGCAACGAAGAGGCGGCGCTCGACCGAAGAAAGGACGGAAGAAACGGACCCGGGAACAAATGAGTTCTAACGGACGGTGCCCGTAAGAATTAAAGGAAGGAAGGCAGGAACGCGAGCCAGCCAGCGGCTGGGCGCGGGCGGGGCGTGCGCCCGCCTGTCTGTCCGCGGGACTCTCGGGGCGGCGGGGGGCTCGGGGCGGAGGGCCTTCCTCGGGGAGGGGAGGATGGCGACGCGCCGAGGCCGCGGCGAGACGGAGAGGAACGACGCGCGCGCGCGCACCCCCCCCCCCACCTCCCCCCGACCCTACCCCCCAGAAGTACAAAATAAAAGAAAGAAATAATGAGAAAAACAGAGACGGGGGGGCGTGTGTGGTGTGGGGGTGTGTGGGGGGGGGAGGGGGGGCACAGACGGGGGGCACGGGGAGGAACAACGCATGCGCGCGCAGGCCCCCCACCCCCGATGAAATAAACAAACAAATACATTTCAAAAAAAGTAAAACATAACACTAAAGAAAAAGACGGGGGCGGGGTGGAGGAATACGCGCACGCCACCCTCGACCCCACCCCCAGCCCACCCCCCGAAAACTAATAAATAAATAAATAATACAAAGGCGGGGGGGGGGGGGGGAAATACACGGGCATGCGCGCGCACACACACCCCCCCCCCCCCCCCCCCCGAAATAAATAAATAAATAAATAAATAAATAAATAAATAAATAAATAGATTGATTAATTTTAAAAATTTAGAAAATAATTTAAAAAAAGACACGGGGGGGGGGGGGGGCGGCCCGGGGTGGAGAGCAATACGCACGCGCACACCACCCCCCACCCCACCCCACTACATAAATGAATAAATAAATAAATTCTGAGACAAAACAGGTAAGGGTGGGGTGGGGGGAGCGTATGGGGGGTGGGGAAGAAACGATACGCGGCCGCGCCCATGCGCGCCCCCCCCTTTAAATAAATAAGCGAATGAATAAATGAATATAAAATCCGGGGGGGGGGGGGTGGGGGTGGGGTGGGGGGGTTGGTGGAATAATACACGCGCGCGCACACACACCCCCCCCACCCCCCCGCGCCCCCCCCCCCCCCCAAAACCTACTAAATGAATAAATAATGAGAAAAAGGGGGGGGACGGACACCAACACGACGACGACGACGACGACAACACGCGCGCGCGCGCACCCACCCCCTACGTAATAAACGAATGAAGGAAGGAACGAATGAATGAAAGAAACGGGGGGGGGGGGGGGTGGGGGGGGGCGAGGGAGGAACGATACACAGACGCGCGTGCGCACGCTCCCAGCCCCCCACCCCCCCCACCCCCCCCCCCCCCCGCCCCCCGTTTAATTAAATAAATAAAGAAAACCGAACAGAACGGGGGGGGAGGGGAGAGGGGAGAGGAACAACGCACACCCGCCCACCCCCGCCCCCCCCGCAAATGAAAAGTAACTAACTAACTAAATAAAACCAGACAGACAGAACGGGGGGAGGGGAGGTTGGGGGCGCCGGAACAGGACACACACACGCGCGCCCCCCCCCCCCGCCCGAATGAACGAATAAACACATAAACGGGAAAATTAAACTAAATAAATAAGTGAAATAACATTTTAAAAAATTATAAAAAAAAAAAAAAAAATGAAAAAAGAAGACGGGGGGGGGGGGGGGGCGGGGAGGAACAACGCGTATGCAAATAAATAAATAAATGAATGAAATTTGAAAGAAAGAAGACGCCCCCCGCCCCGGGGGGGAACGACCGGCACCCCTCCGCCCCCCCCCCCCCCCCCCCCCCCCCCCCGAGAAAAAAAAAAAGCGATAGAAGAAAAGAATTAAAAAGGACAAGACAAAAATGTACAAAAAGAATGAAAGGAAGAAAAAAAAAAAGGAAAAAAATAAGAGTCGCCACCGATAGGGGGGCGGGGGGGGCGAGTCGCCGGGGCGGGGGGCGGGGGGGGGGGGGGGGGGGGGGGGCGGGGGGGGCGCGGTGAACGGGAAGGAACACCAGGTCTAGCCCCGCCGCGGAAAATAGACTCGCCGCGGGGGGCGAGTCGCCGGGGGGGGCGGGGGGGGGGCTGGGGGGGGAAGAAAAAAGGAAAAAAAGGAATAAAAATTGTAAGCCAAGGGAGGAAAAAAGAAAATCTAAAAATAAAAAAAAATTTAAAAAAAAAAAAAAAAACGGAAAAAAATGAATAAAAATTGTAAGCCGACGGAGGAATAAACAAAATCTAAAAATAAAAAAAAATTAAAAAAAAGGAAAAAATTAATAAAAATTGTAAGCAAAGGAAGGAAGAAACAAAATCTAAAATTAAAAAAAAATTTTAAAAAAATTAAAAAAAAAGGAAAAAAAATAATAAAAATTGTAAGCGAACGGAGGAATAAACAAAATCTAAAAATAAAAAAAGAAATTGAAAAAATAATAATAAAAAATTTAATAAAAATCGTAAGCCGACGGAGGAATAAAGAAAATCTAAAAATAAAAAGAAATTAAAAAAAAAATAAAAAAAATAAAAATGGAAAAAATTAGTAATTGTAAGCAAACGGAGGAATAAACGGAATCTAAAAATAAAAAGAAATAAAAAAAATTTAAAAAATATAAAATGGAAAAAAATAATAAAAATTGTAAGCCGACGGAGGAATAAACATCATCTAAAAACAA
>NW_027414394.1:57500-60000 GCF_964106895.1 Numenius arquata
GCACGCGGGGCCTGCGAGGCGCCCCAGCCGCGCCGCAGCGGCGCGCCGCGCCCCGCCGACCCGACCCGCCCCCCCCCGACGCCGCAAGGGCGAAGAAGGGGGGGCGGCGGCGACGGCGGCGGCGGCCGAGCCGGCGATTGATCGTCACGCGACGCTCAGACAGGCGTAGCCCCGGGAGGAACCCGGGGCCGCAAGTGCGTTCGAAGTGTCGATGATCAATGTGTCCTGCAATTCACATTAATTCTCGCAGCTAGCTGCGTTCTTCATCGACGCACGAGCCGAGTGATCCACCGCTAAGAGTTGTCTGCTTTTCGGCACCGCCCCGCGCGCGCGGGAGGGCCGGGACCGCTCCGCGGGAGCGGCCCCTCCGGACAGCGGCGGCCCGCCGGCCCGCCCGCCCGCCGGCCCGCCCCCTCCGCAGGGGACGCGACGCGGCGCGGCGGGGCGAGAACGACGGGGCCGCCTCGCCTCGACTGACCGTACCGACACACGACGAGGAGAAAAAAAAAAAAAGCCCCGAGCGGCGAGGGCGCCGGGAGCCCGCGCTCCCGGCCCAAACCGGCGGAGAGGAGCGCCTCGCTCGCTTCGGGGGGCGGCCCAGGCGCCCGGGCTCGGCCCGGCCTCCGCGCGGAGGCCCACGACGCCCCCGGCCGCGCCGCCTGCCCGCCTCTCCTCGGGGACGCGGGACGCCCCGCCGGCCCCCCCGCGCGCGACGGCTCCGCCGCGCCGCGACGTCCTTCTCCCCTCTCCCGCGGCTCCGGCCCGCCCCGCCGGCGCCCGGCCGCGGCCTCCGCCGCCGCGCCGGAGGCGGCCACCGCCGGAGCCCGAGCCGGCGACGCGCCGCCCGCGGCCGCGCCGGACGGCGGCCCGCCGCCGCCTCGCGGCGGCCGCCCGCCCGGAACCGCCGCCGCCGCCGCTCCTCGCCGCCTTCCGCGGGCGCGCGCCGCGCGGAAAGCGGACGGCGCTGAGGCGGGGGCGACGCCCGCTCTCCCCGTTTCCACGCGGAGACCGGGAGCGGGACGCCTCCGCCCGCCCGCCCGCTCGCCCGGCGCCGCCGGGAAGGGCGGCGGGGGAAGGGCGGCGGACGGGGCCCGGGCCGGGACGGCCGCGCCTGGCGGCGGGCGCCCTCCGGCCGGCCGGCAGGCCGAGCGGCGACGCCGCCGCTCGGCACGGGGTGCCGCCTTCGCCGGCGCTCGGCGGCGGCAGACCGCCGCCGGAGCGCTCGCCGGGGCGGGGGACGGAGGGAGGGAGGGAGGGAGCGGAGCCGCGGCGCGCCGCAGCCGCGCCGCGGAGGCGCGGCGGCGCGCCTCCCGGGCGAGCCCCCGCCGCGGGGACCCGCCCGCCCCCGGCGGGGAGCCCGCGCTCCCGCCGGGGTCGCCCCGTTTCGAGGCGGGCGAGGCCGGACACGGCCGGCCGCGCCGCGGTCTCTCCGCCGAGACCGGTCCGCGGAGAGGGGGGGGCAGCGGAACCCCTCCCCGGCACGGCCGCCCGCGGGGCGAGCGCGGGCGACGGCCGGCCGTCCGTCCCTGCGCCCGGGAGCTTCCGCGGAGAGACTCCAGCCCCCTTGCGCAGGACGACGACGACGGCGGCGCCGCCCGGCCCGACCCCCGGGCCGCGCCGAGCCGCCCGAGTCTTTAAACCTCCGCCCGGCCCCCCGCGGCCTTCGACCCCCTGTGTATCGCTACGGCGAGGGAGGGCCGCGGGAGAGCGCGGACGCTAGGTACCTGGCCCTGGGGTGAGGGAAACGACCTCTGGGCCCCGCGGGGGTGCCTCCCCCGCTGCCGCCTTCGGGGGAGCGTCCGCCCGCGGGGGCGCGCCCGACGTCCGCCGCCACAGCCTCGTCCTCCTTCCCGGGGCCCGGGGTTTCCCTCAGCAGCCCGGCGCTGCGCCCGGGAGGAGAGCCGCGGCTCGGGCCGCCCGCTCGCGCGGGAAGGCCGCCCGGCGGTCGCCTCGCCCGCCGGAGGGCGGCCAACGGCGGCGGCGCAGCCCTTCCGCCCCCGCCCCCCGCCCCGGCTCCCCTCGGCGGGGAGGATCGGGGCGCGGAGAAGAGACGGGGGACGCGCGCCGCCGCCGCCGCGCCGCCAGGCGCCCGCGCGCCATCCCGGAACGCCCGGAGACCCCTCGCCGCCTCGCACGGCCGGGCCGGCAGGGCAGGCGCGGGGCCGGCTGCGCAGCCGCCCCCGGCCTGGGCGCGGGGAGAGCCGGGGGAGCCGCCTCCCCCGGCCCCGAAGGCCCTCGCTCTCGTCTCCCCGCTGCCCTCGCGGCCGGCCGCCGGCGCCGCTCGCCGCTGCCGCCGCTCGCCGCTTCCTTTCGGACCGAGCGGGGCTCGGCCGGCGGCGGGCGTCGCCGCGCCCCGCGCCGGCGGCGCGACCCTTCCCGCGCGCTGCCGCCCGCGCTCTGACCGGGCCGGCGCCCCTCGCCTCGCCCCCGGGGGCCGCCGCGGCCCCCTCCCCCCCTTCTCGCCCAGGCGAGGGCGGGGAGCGGGCGCGCGGGGGATCGG
>NW_027414394.1:65000-85000 GCF_964106895.1 Numenius arquata
CCGGCTTAGGGCCGGAGGGAAAAAGGACGAGGCGACGCCGCCTCGCCCGCCGGCAACCCTCTCTCCTTCCTCGGCGGCACCCCTGCTCCGGGACGGAGGAACGAGCCGACGCCGGCTCGGGAACCCTCCGCCCGCCGCCCCCCCCGGGCTGGCCGGCCACCGGCACCGGCCACCCGCGCTCTCCCCCGCGCCGCGGCGGGCTCCGGCTTAGGGCCGGAGGGAAAAAGGACGAGGCGACGCCGCCTCGCCCGCCGGCAACCCTCTCTCCTCCTCGGCGGCACCCCTGCTCCGGGACGGAGGAACGAGCCGACGCCGGCTCGGGAACCCTCCGCCCGCCGCCCCCCCCGGGCCGGCCGGCCACCGGCACCGGCCACCCGCGCTCTCCCCCGCGCCGCGGCGGGCTCCGGCTTAGGGCCGGAGGGAAAAAGGACGAGGCGACGCCGCCTCGCCCGCCGGCAACCCTCTCTCCTCCTCGGCGGCACCCCTGCTCCGGGACGGAGGAACGAGCCGACGCCGGCTCGGGAACCCTCCGCCCGCCGCCCCCCCCGGGCTGGCCGGCCACCGGCACCGGCCACCCGCGCTCTCCCCCGCGCCGCGGCGGGCTCCGGCTTAGGGCCGGAGGGAAAAAGGACGAGGCGACGCCGCCTCGCCCGCCGGCAACCCTCTCTCCTCCTCGGCGGCACCCCTGCTCCGGGACGGAGGAACGAGCCGACGCCGGCTCGGGAACCCTCCGCCCGCCGCCCCCCCCGGGCTGGCCGGCCACCGGCACCGGCCACCCGCGCTCTCCCCCGCGCCGCGGCGGGCTCCGGCTTAGGGCCGGAGGGAAAAAGGACGAGGCGACGCCGCCTCGCCCGCCGGCAACCCTCTCTCCTCCTCGGCGGCACCCCTGCTCCGGGACGGAGGAACGAGCCGACGCCGGCTCGGGAACCCTCCGCCCGCCGCCCCCCCCGGGCCGGCCGGCCACCGGCACCGGCCACCCGCGCTCTCCCCCGCGCCGCGGCGGGCTCCGGCTTAGGGCCGGAGGGAAAAAGGACGAGGCGACGCCGCCTCGCCCGCCGGCAACCCTCTCTCCTCCTCGGCGGCACCCCTGCTCCGGGACGGAGGAACGAGCCGACGCCGGCTCGGGAACCCTCCGCCCGCCGCCCCCCCCGGGCTGGCCGGCCACCGGCACCGGCCACCCGCGCTCTCCCCCGCGCCGCGGCGGGCTCCGGCTTAGGGCCGGAGGGAAAAAGGACGAGGCGACGCCGCCTCGCCCGCCGGCAACCCTCTCTCCTCCTCGGCGGCACCCCTGCTCCGGGACGGAGGAACGAGCCGACGCCGGCTCGGGAACCCTCCGCCCGCCGCCCCCCCCGGGCCGGCCGGCCACCGGCACCGGCCACCCGCGCTCTCCCCCGCGCCGCGGCGGGCTCCGGCTTAGGGCCGGAGGGAAAAAGGACGAGGCGACGCCGCCTCGCCCGCCGGCAACCCTCTCTCCTCCTCGGCGGCACCCCTGCTCCGGGACGGAGGAACGAGCCGACGCCGGCTCGGGAACCCTCCGCCCGCCGCCCCCCCCGGGCTGGCCGGCCACCGGCACCGGCCACCCGCGCTCTCCCCCGCGCCGCGGCGGGCTCCGGCTTAGGGCCGGAGGGAAAAAGGACGAGGCGACGCCGCCTCGCCCGCCGGCAACCCTCTCTCCTCCTCGGCGGCACCCCTGCTCCGGGACGGAGGAACGAGCCGACGCCGGCTCGGGAACCCTCCGCCCGCCGCCCCCCCCGGGCTGGCCGGCCACCGGCACCGGCCACCCGCGCTCTCCCCCGCGCCGCGGCGGGCTCCGGCTTAGGGCCGGAGGGAAAAAGGACGAGGCGACGCCGCCTCGCCCGCCGGCAACCCTCTCTCCTCCTCGGCGGCACCCCTGCTCCGGGACGGAGGAACGAGCCGACGCCGGCTCGGGAACCCTCCGCCCGCCGCCCCCCCCGGGCTGGCCGGCCACCGGCACCGGCCACCCGCGCTCTCCCCCGCGCCGCGGCGGGCTCCGGCTTAGGGCCGGAGGGAAAAAGGACGAGGCGACGCCGCCTCGCCCGCCGGCAACCCTCTCTCCTCCTCGGCGGCACCCCTGCTCCGGGACGGAGGAACGAGCCGACGCCGGCTCGGGAACCCTCCGCCCGCCGCCCCCCCCGGGCCGGCCGGCCACCGGCACCGGCCACCCGCGCTCTCCCCCGCGCCGCGGCGGGCTCCGGCTTAGGGCCGGAGGGAAAAAGGACGAGGCGACGCCGCCTCGCCCGCCGGCAACCCTCTCTCCTCCTCGGCGGCACCCCTGCTCCGGGACGGAGGAACGAGCCGACGCCGGCTCGGGAACCCTCCGCCCGCCGCCCCCCCCGGGCTGGCCGGCCACCGGCACCGGCCACCCGCGCTCTCCCCCGCGCCGCGGCGGGCTCCGGCTTAGGGCCGGAGGGAAAAAGGACGAGGCGACGCCGCCTCGCCCGCCGGCAACCCTCTCTCCTCCTCGGCGGCACCCCTGCTCCGGGACGGAGGAACGAGCCGACGCCGGCTCGGGAACCCTCCGCCCGCCGCCCCCCCCGGGCTGGCCGGCCACCGGCACCGGCCACCCGCGCTCTCCCCCGCGCCGCGGCGGGCTCCAGCTTAGGGCCGGAGAAAAAGGGTGAGGCGCCGCTCTCCTCACCCAGCCCATCATCGGGGGCCCTCCGGAGCCGAGGAAAGCCGCGGCAGGCTCTCCACTCCCCGGCCGAATCCTGCGGCACATGCCGCCAGGATTCCCTGTCCTCATCGGGTCCCCCTCCGGGACCGGGGAAGGTGCCCCGTCTTCCCCGGCCGTACGCGTTCGAGTGCCGGCCACTGCCAACTGCCGGTCTTTGTCCTTCCCTCCCCCGCGGGATCCAGCGCTCCACTTCGCCGGGAGACCCGCGGGCGCCACCTCCGCCTCGCTAGCTCCCCTCCGGAGCCTAGCTGCTATGCCGTTCCCCTAATATGGAGATACGGTTCATCGCTCCCGGACAGCGGCAAGAACGTAGGCTCTGCCCACCGGGGAGGAGCGCCAACCACGCCGACTTTTACGATGACGTAACTGGAGGCAGCGTAAAACAGCGACCCCTTCGGCTGCTGGAAGTAGCGCTGGGGACAAAAGGTCTACCCGCCACCCCGGAACAGCGCCTAAGTCCCGCCGGAGCGAGGTAGACCTGGCGACCGGCTGCCGAGGCGGGTCAAGCGGACAGCCCTGCCGGTCCCGGAGGCGGGTAGACCTGGACGCCCGGACCGGAGGCGGGTAGACCAGCGCGCCCAAGTGCCGCCGGAGCGAGGTAGACCTGGCGACCGGCTGCCGAGGCGGGTCAAGCGGACAGCCCTGCCGGTCCCGGAGGCGGGTAGACCTGGACGCCCGGACCGGAGGCGGGTAGACCAGCGCGCCCAAGTCCCGCCGGAGCGAGGTAGACCTGGCGACCGGCTGCCGAGGCGGGTCAAGCGGACAGCCCTGCCGGTCCCGGAGGCGGGTAGACCTGGACGCCCGGACCGGAGGCGGGTAGACCTGGACGCCCAAGTGCCGCCGGAGCGAGGTAGACCTGGCGACCGGCTGCCGAGGCGGGTCAAGCGGACAGCCCTGCCGGTCCCGGAGGCGGGTAGACCTGGACGCCCGGACCGGAGGCGGGTAGACCTGGACGCCCAAGTGCCGCCGGAGCGAGGTAGACCTGGCGACCGGCTGCCGAGGCGGGTCAAGCGGACAGCCCTGCCGGTCCCGGAGGCGGGTAGACCTGGACGCCCGGACCGGAGGAGGGTAGACCAGCGCGCCCAAGTGCCGCCGGAGCGAGGTAGACCTGGCGACCGGCTGCCGAGGCGGGTCAAGCGGACAGCCCTGCCGGTCCCGGAGGCGGGTAGACCTGGACGCCCGGACCGGAGGCGGGTAGACCAGCGCGCCCAAGTGCCGCCGGAGCGAGGTAGACCTGGCGACCGGCTGCCGAGGCGGGTCAAGCGGACAGCCCTGCCGGTCCCGGAGGCGGGTAGACCTGGACGCCCGGACCGGAGGCGGGTAGACCTGGACGCCCAAGTGCCGCCGGAGCGAGGTAGACCTGGCGACCGGCTGCCGAGGCGGGTCAAGCGGACAGCCCTGCCGGTCCCGGAGGCGGGTAGACCTGGACGCCCGGACCGGAGGAGGGTAGACCAGCGCGCCCAAGTGCCGCCGGAGCGAGGTAGACCTGGCGACCGGCTGCCGAGGCGGGTCAAGCGGACAGCCCTGCCGGTCCCGGAGGCGGGTAGACCTGGACGCCCGGACCGGAGGCGGGTAGACCAGCGCGCCCAAGTGCCGCCGGAGCGAGGTAGACCTGGCGACCGGCTGCCGAGGCGGGTCAAGCGGACAGCCCTGCCGGTCCCGGAGGCGGGTAGACCTGGACGCCCGGACCGGAGGCGGGTAGACCTGGACGCCCAAGTGCCGCCGGAGCGAGGTAGACCTGGCGACCGGCTGCCGAGGCGGGTCAAGCGGACAGCCCTGCCGGTCCCGGAGGCGGGTAGACCTGGCAGCCCGGACCGGAGGCGGGTAGACCTGGACGCCCGGACCGGTCCCGGAGGTGGGTAGACCTGGCAGCCGGCTGCCGAGGCGGGTAGACCTGGCAGCCCGGACCGGTCCCGGAGGCGGGTAGACCTGGCAGCCCCGACCGGAGGCGGGTAGACCTGGCATCCCCGACCGGAGGCGGGTAGACCTGGCAGCCCGGACCGGAGCAGGGTAGACCTGGCCGACCGGTCCCGGAGGCGGGTAGACCTGGCAGCCGGCTGCCGAGGCGGGTAGACCTGGCAGTCCGGACCGGAGGCGGGTAGACCTGGCAGCCGGCTGCCGAGGCGGGTAGACCTGGCAGCCCGGACCGGAGGCGGGTAGACTTGGCAGCCCGGACCGGTCCCGGAGGCGGGTAGACCTGGCAGCCGGCTGCCGAGGCGGGTAGACCTGGCACCCCGGACCGGAGGCGGGTAGACCTGGACGCCCGGACCGGAGGCGGGTAGACCTGGCCGACCGGTCCCGGAGGTGGGTAGACCTGGCAGCCCGGACCGGAGGCGGGTAGACCTGGACGCCCGGACCGGAGCAGGGTAGACCTGGCCGACCGGTCCCGGAGGCGGGTAGACCTGGCAGCCGGCTGCCGAGGCGGGTAGACCTGGCAGCCCGGACCGGTCCCGGAGGCGGGTAGACCTGGCACCCCGGACCGGTCCCGGAGGCGGGTAGACCTGGCAGCCCGGACCGGAGGCGGGTAGACCTGGACGCCCGGACCGGTCCCGGAGGTGGGTAGACCTGGCAGCCGGCTGCCGAGGCGGGTAGACCTGGCAGCCCGGACCGGTCCCGGAGGCGGGTAGACCTGGCAGCCCGGACCGGTCCCGGAGGTGGGTAGACCTGGCAGCCGGCTGCCGAGGCGGGTAGACCTGGACGCCCGGACCGGTCCCGGAGGTGAGTAGACCTGGCAGCCGGCTGCCGAGGCGGGTAGACCCACCCGGACCGGGACGGCGCGGCTGCCGTATCCCGGTTCTCCCAGGGTGGAAGGATTACGGGGGGGGCGGGTGGGGGGGGGATTATTTATACCGTGTGGGTTTTTTTTTTCCTTAACTATCGTTCTCGCCCTCGTCCCCCGATTTAAAGAGTCAAGCGTTTCCGGTACTGGGTACGCCCTGATGGGGATACAGCAGACCGAGCTGGGGGGGGGGGATGTTCGATTTTTTTTTTTTTTGGCTCTTTAATTTTCTCCCCCCTTCGCCTATTTCAAGATTCGGGCGTCTCTAATACAGGGGCAACCCTCACCCGGATCTCCCGGAGCGGCGGGGAGAGGGGGGAAGAGGAGGGGCGCGGAACAGTTGTGATTTTTTTTTTTTTTAATAGTCGTTATTGTTGCTCTTATTACTATTACTGTTACGGTCGGTTTATTGCTCCTTATGATGATGAATTACCAGTTGTTAAATAATAATCTGTTTATTTTCCCCGACGCCGCTGCTGGCGGCAAGTCTGCCTGAGCAGACTCTGGACGCCTATTTCGCTCCCCGGCCGCCGGGATCGGCGAGAGCCGGCGGCCCCCGCCGCGAGCCGCCCGGCGCCCCGCCGCGACGCGAGCTCGCCGGCCGCCGGCGGACTCGGCGACCGGCGGCCCCGATCCGGCGGCGGGTGCCGGCGCCGCCGGGCGCTCGCCGGCTTTCGCCTCTCGCGGTGGGCTTTTCCGTTCCGCTCGGTTTTGGCTCGGGGGGCTGCGAGGGGGGCGTGGGGGGGCTGAGGGCGTTGGGAGGGCTGCGCGTGTGGGCGCGCGCGGTGGGGCGGGGGTGCCGGGGCGGGTGCTTTTCCCCCGCCGCTTTGCCTCCCCGGCCGCCGGGGTCGGCGAGAGCCGGCGGCCCCCGCCGCGAGCCGCCCGGCGCCCCGCCGCGACGCGAGCTCGCCGGCCGCCGGCGGACTCGGGGACCGGCGGCCCCGATCCGGCGGCGGGTGCCGGCGCCGCCGGGCGCTCGCCGGCTTTCGCCTCTCGCGGTGGGCTTTTCCGTTCCGCTCGGTTTTGGCTCGGGGGGCTGCGAGGGGGGGCGTGGGGGGGCTGAGGGCGTTGGGGGGGCTGCGCGTGTGGGCGCGCGCGGTGGGGCGGGGGTGCCGGGGCGGGTGCTTTTCCCCCGCCGCTTTGCCTCCCCGGCCGCCGGGGTCGGCGAGAGCCGGCGGCCCCCGCCGCGAGCCGCCCGGCGCCCCGCCGCGACGCGAGCTCGCCGGCCGCCGGCGGACTCGGGGACCGGCGGCCCCGATCCGGCGGCGGGTGCCGGCGCCGCCGGGCGCTCGCCGGCTTTCGCCTCTCGCGGTGGGCTTTTCCGTTCCGCTCGGTTTTGGCTCGGGGGGCTGCGAGGGGGGGCGTGGGGGGGCTGAGGGCGTTGGGGGGGCTGCGCGTGTGGGCGCGCGCGGTGGGGCGGGGGTGCCGGGGCGGGTGCTTTTCCCCCGCCGCTTTGCCTCCCCGGCCGCCGGGGTCGGCGAGAGCCGGCGGCCCCCGCCGCGAGCCGCCCGGCGCCCCGCCGCGACGCGAGCTCGCCGGCCGCCGGCGGACTCGGGGACCGGCGGCCCCGATCCGGCGGCGGGTGCCGGCGCCGCCGGGCGCTCGCCGGCTTTCGCCTCTCGCGGTGGGCTTTTCCGTTCCGCTCGGTTTTGGCTCGGGGGGCTGCGAGGGGGGGCGTGGGGGGGCTGAGGGCGTTGGGGGGGCTGCGCGTGTGGGCGCGCGCGGTGGGGCGGGGGTGCCGGGGCGGGTGCTTTTCCCCCGCCGCTTTGCCTCCCCGGCCGCCGGGGTCGGCGAGAGCCGGCGGCCCCCGCCGCGAGCCGCCCGGCGCCCCGCCGCGACGCGAGCTCGCCGGCCGCCGGCGGACTCGGGGACCGGCGGCCCCGATCCGGCGGCGGGTGCCGGCGCCGCCGGGCGCTCGCCGGCTTTCGCCTCTCGCGGTGGGCTTTTCCGTTCCGCTCGGTTTTGGCTCGGGGGGCTGCGAGGGGGGGCGTGGGGGGGCTGAGGGCGTTGGGGGGGCTGCGCGTGTGGGCGCGCGCGGTGGGGCGGGGGTGCCGGGGCGGGTGCTTTTCCCCCGCCGCTTTGCCTCCCCGGCCGCCGGGGTCGGCGAGAGCCGGCGGCCCCCGCCGCGAGCCGCCCGGCGCCCCGCCGCGACGCGAGCTCGCCGGCCGCCGGCGGACTCGGGGACCGGCGGCCCCGATCCGGCGGCGGGTGCCGGCGCCGCCGGGCGCTCGCCGGCTTTCGCCTCTCGCGGTGGGCTTTTCCGTTCCGCTCGGTTTTGGCTCGGGGGGCTGCGAGGGGGGGCGTGGGGGGGCTGAGGGCGTTGGGGGGGCTGCGCGTGTGGGCGCGCGCGGTGGGGCGGGGGTGCCGGGGCGGGTGCTTTTCCCCCGCCGCTTTGCCTCCCCGGCCGCCGGGGTCGGCGAGAGCCGGCGGCCCCCGCCGCGAGCCGCCCGGCGCCCCGCCGCGACGCGAGCTCGCCGGCCGCCGGCGGACTCGGGGACCGGCGGCCCCGATCCGGCGGCGGGTGCCGGCGCCGCCGGGCGCTCGCCGGCTTTCGCCTCTCGCGGTGGGCTTTTCCGTTCCGCTCGGTTTTGGCTCGGGGGGCTGCGGGCGGGGGGGAGAGGGGGGCTGTGTGAGGTCTTTGCGGGGGGGGAGGGGGTTGTGGGTGTACGCGCGGCGGGATGGGGGAGATTTTCCCCCTCGCCGTCATTTTCCCCCTTCTCCCCTTCCCCCCCTCCGCGGAGCAGCGGGGCGGGGGAGCGGGGGGTGGGCCCGCAGCTGCGCGCCCTGCGCATGCGCGCGTGTCCCCCCCACCCCCCGCCCGCGGTTGAAAGGCGGGGGTTCCCGCCGCGCTAACGGTCGCGGGCTCATTGGCGCCAAAGGCAGGGAAGGGAAAGGAGGGGATGCCGCTGCGGCAGCAGGCGAGAGCGCTCGGCGAGCAGGCGGGGAGCCCGGCGCAGAGGTAGGCAGGGGAGAGGGCGTGCGGGGCGCGGTCTCTCTTTTCGGAGAAAATTCCCGCTTGGCTCGGTTGCGGTTCTTTTCCTTCCTTCCTTCTGTCGGTTGGCAACCCGCGGCAGGGGCGGGCGGGCGGGCTGAAGGAGCGACCGGCCGTCCCCGCCGCCCGAGAAAGCAGGGCGGGAGCCGGGGCACGGGCAGGGCGGGGTAGAGACTCGGCAGCCGGGGTCAGAGACCGGTCGCGCCGCCGGGATTCCCCTCTCCCGCCGGGGCGCGGAGCCGGCGGGGGCTCCGCTGGGTCCTAAAGTCTCCCGTCGTCTTTCCCCGGGAGCGGCGAAACCTGCGGGCGGGAGGAGGAGCGGGTGGCCGGATTCGCCGTGAAGCGGGCGGTGGACGGGGGTGGGGGGGCGGCTTGAGGGCAAGAGGGGGGCCGGTGGGGGGGCGAGTTTCGCTCTCTGCGCGCGCGCGCGTCTGCCTCTGCCGCGCGCGAGGAGTTCGGGGAGGGGGGGGCTGTTGGGGGGTGCGGCGGCAGACGGGGGGGTTCGGGCTGGGTGGGGGGGGGTGGGGAGGGGGTCGGCGGGAGCGTGTTTCTCTCTGCGTGCGCGCGTTTCTGCCTCTGCCGCCGGGATTCCCTTCTCCCGCCGGGGCGCGGAGCCGGCGGGGGCTCCGCTGGGTCCTAAAGTCTCCCGTCGTCTTTCCCCGGGAGCGGCGAAACCTGCGGGCGGGAGGAGGAGCGGGTGGCCGGATTCGCCGTGAAGCGGGCGGTGGACGGGGGTGGGGGTGGGGGGGCGGCTTGAGGGCAAGAGGGGGGCCGGTGGGGGGGCGAGTTTCGCTCTCTGCGCGCGCGCGCGTCTGCCTCTGCCGCGCGCGAGGAGTTCGGGGAGGGGGGGGCTGTTGGGGGGTGCGGCGGCAGACGGGGGGGGGTTCGGGCTGGTGGGGGGGGCGAGGGGGGTCGGCGGGGGGGGATTTCCGCTCTTTGCTTTGCGTGCGCGCGTACCTGCCTCTGCCGCGCGCGAGGAGTTCGTGGAGGGGGGGGGCTGTTGGGGGGTGCGGCGGCAGACGGGGGGGTTCGGGCTGGGGGGCCTGCCGGGGCAGGCCCGCGTCCGTGGGCACGCGGTGGGCGGTGGCCGCGTGCGCGCAGGTGCGTGCCCGAGCGCGTGCGGCGGCAGGCGAGGGGTTCGGTTCCGGGGGCCTGCCGGGGGATGAGAGCGCGCTTGCGCGAAGCGAAAAGGCCCCGTAACGCTCTCGCTAACGTCGCCTTCTCTGTTACAGCCCGCCGGGTCGGCCGCGCCGATGTCCGGCTGCCACCCGTGCCCGCCTGCGGGCGCGGCCGCTCGGCTCTTCTGCCGGTCGAAACCCCGTCCCTGGGAAAGCAGCAGCAGCAGCAGCCGCCGCCGCCGCCAGGGCCGTGTGCCCGGGCAGGGGCTGCCGGAGAGCCGGGCCGCCCTCCTGAGAAACGTCCGCCGTCGGCGGGAAGGGTGAGAACTGCCGAGAGGACGGTAAGGTAAGGCCCCGGCGGCCCGAGGCCAAGGGGGGGAACCGCTCCCTTCGCCGGCAGGGCGCCGTCGAGAGCCCCGCCGTCTCCCCCGGAGGGCTCGGCGCGCGTAAGACCCCCACGATCCCGGCCGTTAGAGCGTGCCCTGAAGGGAAGCCTCCCCCGGTCCTCCGTGCTCCGGTTGGGGGGGGGTGGTGTGTGGTGGTGGTGGTGGGTGGGTGGGTGTGTCCAGTGCTTGGTGCCGGAGGCCGTCGGGAGAGCGACCGCAGCCTTCTCCGCCCGAGAGCCGCTGTCGGGAGGAATAGCCCTGAGCTCTCTTCTTCCTCATGCCCCCAGCCCCAGGTGCAGGCGGCCCCTCCGCGCCGAGGGCAGTTCTGTGGAGCAGCGTAAGCTAGCGTCCGGCTTGGAGATTCTCACGGCTGGCTTCTCTTCGGTACGTTCCAGTTCCTCAAACTTTTCCAGCGGGCGGGGGGGGGGGAAGGGGGAAAAGCGCTTCTCCAACAGTCTGTCCCGGCAGCGCCACAGCGTCGTGGGCCGGAGAACCCGAAGGAGGCTCGTCTCGCCGCCTCACGGCATCGGCTCCGTCTGCGCCTTTCTTCGCGAGGGTTCCTCTAAGTCGGTCTCAGAAGCCGGGGTTACGGTGAGCTCGCTCCGGTAAGGAGCTCTTCCCTCGCTGCCTTCTGCCGTCGTCACACACGCGCCCCCCCCCGCCGCTGCCTTCGGGCCGTCCGCCTAGCGGGGAAGCTAAAGAGAAGGCCGGCCGGCCCGCCCCGTATTTAAAAAACACGCTCGCGCTCTTCCCCACAGGGAGCTGCCGATCTCCCGCCGTAGCGATAAGCGAAGGGATTTCTCCGAGCCGCCGCGTGGCTCCCGAGTTCCTCCGGCTCACGAGAGGGTAGGTCTGGGTGGTGCGGGAGTCGGGAACGTATCCCGGGAGAGCGCAAGCGCCTGCTCTGCCTGCAGAGGCGTCTCTCGCGCGTCCCCCGGAGCAGCCCGGGCTCTCGTTTTTCACCGGGCTCTCGCCGGGAGCGATTCCGCCCCTTTGGGCGGCTGGAGAGCGTTTGTCTGTCTCCTGCGTGTTAGGGTCCCGAGGGCGCCTCGAGGACCCCGACGACCTTCGCCTGGCACCTGCGCCCGCACCCACCCGCCGCCGGCTCGCCTCTCGGGACTCGGCTGGCGTGCCCGTCCCCGCCCGTTTCAAGGGGCGGAGAGGGAGCTCTCCTCAGGTAAGGCGGCGTTTGCTTCCTAGCCGGGCTTTTGCTTTCAGCCGAAACTTTCCGCTTCCCGTTCTTCGTCGCGCCGGTCGGAGGCTCGAAAGCGTCCGTCAGCGGGGACGACGAAGGTCTGGGCCGCTCTAACGATGGGGCGCGCGCCCGCGAGGCTGCCGGGCTCTCTCTCCCTTTCCCGGCGTCGGCTCCCCTTTAGCGGCGTTGCGGAGCCGAAGCGGTTCTCCTGGACGCGGGCGGGACGGTAAGTAAGGCGTTGCGGGGACCCGGCTCCTTGCCGCGTAGGGCGTGTAAACGGCACCGTGCTTTTCCGCTTTTCCGGCTGGCGCGGCCGCGAGAAGGGTCGCACTTCTTCCCTTCCGTGGGCGGCGGACGCGCAGCTAGGGCTGCCGGGCCGCTCTCGCCGAATGCCTCGCCTCTCGTCCGGTCCGATCCCCGCGGCCCGACCGCCTGAAGGTTTGCGCAAAGCCCCGGGCAAGGCCGCGTCGGTTTGCACGTCCCCGCGTCGGCCACGGGAAATATTTTGGCGGTCCCTCGACGAAGGGGTGAACTCGACGAGGCGCTTTGAGTCTTTCGGGTGGCTGCTGCCGTTGCTGTTCCGAAGAGCGGTCCGGGTGAGAGCGCGGGCGGTCGAGAGGCCTCCTGTGACCCGGTAGAGCCGGGTACTCGTCTGCCGAGGCGGGCTTGTTCTCTCGCCTCCCGGTGCGGGTGTCTATAGGTCAGAGGGCAGCGAGATGGCTCCTGCCAAAGGAAAGGCTGACGTTTCTAGCGACGCGAGGAAACGAACAGCCCTTCCCGCAGCTTGCCGATACAACTCGCCGGGGGCGGCGGCGGCGGCGGCGGCGGCGGCGCGTTTTGTCGGGCCGAGCGGCGGCCTTCTCGTGGGGGGGTGGGGGGAGGAGGCTCGGCGGCCCGAAGCCAGCCGTAGTCCGTGACGGCGCCTAGGTCGCCGTGACTCCCCTACGACGGTATCTGCCCTGACGTCCCTCCCTTCCTCTCTCCCCTCCAGCGTCCGGGTCTCGAGGAGAAGCAGGAGAGCGCCTTTCCGCCCCCCGCAGAAAGCAGCGGCTTCGCCCGAGGCCGGGCCCCCCCGCGTCGAGGTAGCCCGCCGACGTGCCGCCGCCGCGCCCGGGAGAGGTGGGTCAGGTAGGGGTCAGGACCGAGGCGGGGGGAAGGCGAGAGGGCCGCGCCACCCCCCCGGCCCGCTCGCGCCGGCTCTTGCGGGAAGGCCCACGTCCCACCCCACGTCCTGCCCCACAGGCCCCTTCTCTGCCCCACATCCCCCGTAACGGGATGAGAACCCCCTCCCTCTGCCCCACATGCTGCCCCACGGGCCCCTTCTCTGCCCCACATCCCCCCCAACGGCACCACACCCCCCTCCCTCTGCCCCACATCCTGCCCCACAGGCCCCCTCTCTGCCCCACATCCTGCCCCACAGGCCCCTTCTCTGCCCCACATCCCCCCCAACGGCACCACACCCCCCTCCCTCTGCCCCACATCCTGCCCCACAGGCCCCTTCTCTGCCCCACATCCCCCGTAACGGGATCAGAACCCCCTCCCTCTGCCCCACATCCTGCCCCACAGGCCCCTTCTCTGCCCCACATCCCCCCCAACAGCACCACACCCCCCTCCCTCTGCCCCACATCCTGCCCCACAGGCCCCTTCTCTGCCCCACATGCCCCCGTAACGGGATCAGAACCCCTTCCCTCTGCCCCACATCCTGCCCCACAGGCCCCTTCTCTGCCCCACACCCCCCGTAACGGGATCAGAACCCCCTCCCTCTGCCCCACATCCTGCCCCACAGGCCCCTTCTCTGCCCCACATGCCCCCGTAACGGGATCAGAACCCCCTCCCTCTGCCCCACATCCTGCCCCACAGGCCCCTTCTCTGCCCCACATCCCCCCCAACGGCACCACACCCCCCTCCCTCTGCCCCACATCCTGCCCCACAGGCCCCTTCTCTGCCCCACATGCCCCCGTAACGGGATCAGAACCCCCTCCCTCTGCCCCACATCCTGCCCCACGGGCCCCTTCTCTGCCCCACATTCCCCCGTAACGGGATCAGAACCACCTCCCTCTGCCCTGCATCCTGCCCCACAGGCCCCTTCTCTGCCCCACATCCCCTGTAACGGGATGAGAACCCCCTCCCTCTGCCCCACATCCTGCCCCACAGGCCCCTTCTCTGCCCCACATTCCCCCGTAACGGGATCAGAACCCCCTCCCTCTGCCCCGCATCCTGCCCCACAGGCCCCTTCTCTGCCCCACATTCCCCCGTAACGGGATCAGAACCCCCTCCCTCTGCCCCGCATCCTGCCCCACAGCCCCCTTCTCTGCCCCACATCCCCCGTAACGGGATGAGAACCCCCTCCCTCTGCCCCACATCCTGCCCCACAGGCCCCTTCTCTGCCCCACATCCCCCCCAACAGCACCACACCCCCCTCCCTCTGCCCCACATCCTGCCCCACAGGCCCCTTCTCTGCCCCACATTCCCCCGTAACGGGATCAGAACCCCCTCCCTCTGCCCCGCATCCTGCCCCACAGGCCCCTTCTCTGCCCCACATCCCCCGTAACGGGATGAGAACCCCCTCCCTCTGCCCCACATCCTGCCCCACAGGCCCCTTCTCTGCCCCACATCCCCCCCAACAGCACCACACCCCCCTCCCTCTGCCCCACATCCTGCCCCACAGCCCCCTTCTCTGCCCCAAGTCCCCCATAACGGGATGAGAACCCCCTCCCCCTGCCCCACATCCTGCCCCACAGGCCCCTTCTCTGCCCCACATCCCCCCCAACAGCACCACACCCCCCTCCCTCTGCCCCACATCCTGCCCCACAGCCCCCTTCTCTGCCCCAAGTCCCCCATAACGGGATGAGAACCCCCTCCCCCTGCCCCACATCCTGCCCCACAGGCCCCTTCTCTGCCCCACATGCCCCCCAACAGCACCAGAACCCCCTCCCTCTGCCCCGCATCCTGCCCCCCAACAGCACCAGAACCCCCTCCCTCTGCCCCGCATCCTGCCCCACAGGCCCCTTCTCTGCCCCACATCCCCCGTAACGGGATCAGAACGCCCTCCCTCTGCCCCACATCCTGCCCCACAGGCCCCTTCTCTGCCCCACATGCCCCCGTAACGGGATCAGAACGCCCTCCCTCTGCCCCACATCCTGCCCCACAGGCCCCTTCTCTGCCCCACATGCCCCCGTAACGGGATCAGAACCCCCTCCCTCTGCCCCACATCCTGCCCCACAGGCCCCTTCTCTGCCCCACATGCCCCCGTAACGGGATCAGAACGCCCTCCCTCTGCCCCACATGCTGCCCCACAGGCCCCTTCTCTGCCCCACATGCCCCCGTAACGGGATCAGAACCCCCTCCCTCTGCCCCACATCCTGCCCCACAGGCCCCTTCTCTGCCCCACATGCCCCCCAACAGCACCAGAACCCCCTCCCTCTGCCCCGCATCCTGCCCCACAGGCCTCTTCTCTGCCCCACATCCCCCCCAACGGCACCAGAACCCCCTCCCTCTGCCCCGCATCCTGCCCCACAGGCCCCTTCTCTGCCCCACATCCCCCGTAACGGGATCAGAACCCCTTCCCTCTGCCCCACATCCTGCCCCACAGGCCCCTTCTCTGCCCCACACCCCCCGTAACGGGATCAGAACCCCCTCCCTCTGCCCCACATCCTGCCCCACAGGCCCCTTCTCTGCCCCACATGCCCCCGTAACGGGATCAGAACCCCCTCCCTCTGCCCCACATCCTGCCCCACGGGCCCCTTCTCTGCCCCACATCCCCCCCAACAGCACCACACCCCCCTCCCTCTGCCCCACATGCTGCCCCACAGCCCCCTTCTCTGCCCCAAGTCCCCCATAACGGGATGAGGACCCCCTCCCTCTGCCCCACATCCTGCCCCACAGGCCCCTTCTCTGCCCCACACCCCCCGTAACGGGATGAGAACCCCCTCCCTCTGCCCCACATCCTGCCCCACAGCCCCCTTCTCTGCCCCACATCCCCCGTAACGGGATGAGAACCCCCTCCCTCTGCCCCGCATCCTGCCCCACAGGCCTCTTCTCTGCCCCACATCCCCCGTAACGGGATCAGAACCCCCTCCCTCTGCCCCACATCCTGCCCCACAGGCCCCTTCTCTGCCCCACACCCCCCGTAACGGGATCAGAACCCCCTCCCTCTGCCCCACATCCTGCCCCACGGGCCCCTTCTCTGCCCCACATCCCCCCCAACAGCACCACACCCCCCTCCCTCTGCCCCACATGCTGCCCCACAGCCCCCTTCTCTGCCCCAAGTCCCCCATAACGGGATGAGAACCCCCTCCCTCTGCCCCACATCCTGCCCCACAGGCCCCTTCTCTGCCCCACATGCCCCCCAACAGCACCAGAACCCCCTCCCTCTGCCCCGCATCCTGCCCCCCAACAGCACCACACCCCCCTCCCTCTGCCCCACATGCTGCCCCACAGCCCCCTTCTCTGCCCCAAGTCCCCCCTAACGGGATGAGGACCCCCTCCCTCTGCCCCACATCCTGCCCCACAGGCCGGCGGATGGAGAAGAAGCCCCCCCCCCGGGGAGAGGCAGCCGGGGCGCCGGGCCGCCTCAAGTCGCCCGCCGCCCTCCCTCGGGCTGGGGCCGGGGGACGCCCGAGGAACCAGACGGGGCCAGAAAGGCAACGAAGAGGCGGCGCTCGACCGAAGAAAGGACGGAAGAAACGGACCCGGGAACAAATGAGTTCTAACGGACGGTGCCCGTAAGAATTAAAGGAAGGAAGGCAGGAACGCGAGCCAGCCAGCGGCTGGGCGCGGGCGGGGCGTGCGCCCGCCTGTCTGTCCGCGGGACTCTCGGGGCGGCGGGGGGCTCGGGGCGGAGGGCCTTCCTCGGGGAGGGGAGGATGGCGACGCGCCGAGGCCGCGGCGAGACGGAGAGGAACGACGCGCGCGCGCGCACCCCCCCCCCCACCTCCCCCCGACCCTACCCCCCAGAAGTACAAAATAAAAGAAAGAAATAATGAGAAAAACAGAGACGGGGGGGCGTGTGTGGTGTGGGGGTGTGTGGGGGGGGGAGGGGGGGCACAGACGGGGGGCACGGGGAGGAACAACGCATGCGCGCGCAGGCCCCCCACCCCCGATGAAATAAACAAACAAATACATTTCAAAAAAAGTAAAACATAACACTAAAGAAAAAGACGGGGGCGGGGTGGAGGAATACGCGCACGCCACCCTCGACCCCACCCCCAGCCCACCCCCCGAAAACTAATAAATAAATAAATAATACAAAGGCGGGGGGGGGGGGGGGAAATACACGGGCATGCGCGCGCACACACACCCCCCCCCCCCCCCCCCCCGAAATAAATAAATAAATAAATAAATAAATAAATAAATAAATAAATAGATTGATTAATTTTAAAAATTTAGAAAATAATTTAAAAAAAGACACGGGGGGGGGGGGGGGCGGCCCGGGGTGGAGAGCAATACGCACGCGCACACCACCCCCCACCCCACCCCACTACATAAATGAATAAATAAATAAATTCTGAGACAAAACAGGTAAGGGTGGGGTGGGGGGAGCGTATGGGGGGTGGGGAAGAAACGATACGCGGCCGCGCCCATGCGCGCCCCCCCCTTTAAATAAATAAGCGAATGAATAAATGAATATAAAATCCGGGGGGGGGGGGGTGGGGGTGGGGTGGGGGGGTTGGTGGAATAATACACGCGCGCGCACACACACCCCCCCCACCCCCCCGCGCCCCCCCCCCCCCCCAAAACCTACTAAATGAATAAATAATGAGAAAAAGGGGGGGGACGGACACCAACACGACGACGACGACGACGACAACACGCGCGCGCGCGCACCCACCCCCTACGTAATAAACGAATGAAGGAAGGAACGAATGAATGAAAGAAACGGGGGGGGGGGGGGGTGGGGGGGGGCGAGGGAGGAACGATACACAGACGCGCGTGCGCACGCTCCCAGCCCCCCACCCCCCCCACCCCCCCCCCCCCCCGCCCCCCGTTTAATTAAATAAATAAAGAAAACCGAACAGAACGGGGGGGGAGGGGAGAGGGGAGAGGAACAACGCACACCCGCCCACCCCCGCCCCCCCCGCAAATGAAAAGTAACTAACTAACTAAATAAAACCAGACAGACAGAACGGGGGGAGGGGAGGTTGGGGGCGCCGGAACAGGACACACACACGCGCGCCCCCCCCCCCCGCCCGAATGAACGAATAAACACATAAACGGGAAAATTAAACTAAATAAATAAGTGAAATAACATTTTAAAAAATTATAAAAAAAAAAAAAAAAATGAAAAAAGAAGACGGGGGGGGGGGGGGGGCGGGGAGGAACAACGCGTATGCAAATAAATAAATAAATGAATGAAATTTGAAAGAAAGAAGACGCCCCCCGCCCCGGGGGGGAACGACCGGCACCCCTCCGCCCCCCCCCCCCCCCCCCCCCCCCCCCCGAGAAAAAAAAAAAGCGATAGAAGAAAAGAATTAAAAAGGACAAGACAAAAATGTACAAAAAGAATGAAAGGAAGAAAAAAAAAAAGGAAAAAAATAAGAGTCGCCACCGATAGGGGGGCGGGGGGGGCGAGTCGCCGGGGCGGGGGGCGGGGGGGGGGGGGGGGGGGGGGGGCGGGGGGGGCGCGGTGAACGGGAAGGAACACCAGGTCTAGCCCCGCCGCGGAAAATAGACTCGCCGCGGGGGGCGAGTCGCCGGGGGGGGCGGGGGGGGGGCTGGGGGGGGAAGAAAAAAGGAAAAAAAGGAATAAAAATTGTAAGCCAAGGGAGGAAAAAAGAAAATCTAAAAATAAAAAAAAATTTAAAAAAAAAAAAAAAAACGGAAAAAAATGAATAAAAATTGTAAGCCGACGGAGGAATAAACAAAATCTAAAAATAAAAAAAAATTAAAAAAAAGGAAAAAATTAATAAAAATTGTAAGCAAAGGAAGGAAGAAACAAAATCTAAAATTAAAAAAAAATTTTAAAAAAATTAAAAAAAAAGGAAAAAAAATAATAAAAATTGTAAGCGAACGGAGGAATAAACAAAATCTAAAAATAAAAAAAGAAATTGAAAAAATAATAATAAAAAATTTAATAAAAATCGTAAGCCGACGGAGGAATAAAGAAAATCTAAAAATAAAAAGAAATTAAAAAAAAAATAAAAAAAATAAAAATGGAAAAAATTAGTAATTGTAAGCAAACGGAGGAATAAACGGAATCTAAAAATAAAAAGAAATAAAAAAAATTTAAAAAATATAAAATGGAAAAAAATAATAAAAATTGTAAGCCGACGGAGGAATAAACATCATCTAAAAACAAAACAAAAAAAAAAAAAAAAATAAAAAAAAGGAAAAAAATTAATAAAAATTGTAAGCAAAGGAAGGAAGAAACAAAATCTGAAATTAAAAAAAATTTAAAAAAAAATAAAAAAAAGGAAAAATGGAAAAAAATTGATAAAAATTGTAAGCCGACGGAGGAATAAACAAAATCTAAAAACAAAACAAAAAAAATTTTAAAAAAATAAAAAAATAAAAATGGAAAAAAATGAATAAAAATTGTAAGCCGGCGGAGGAATAAACAGCATCTAAAAACAAAACAAAAAAAAACAAAAAAAAAAAAAGGAAAAAAATTAATAAAAATTGTAAGCAAAGGCAGGAACAAAATCTAAAATTAAAAAAAAATTAAAAAAAATTTAAAAAAGGAAAAAAAAAATAAAAATTGTAAGCAAACGGAGGAATAAACGGAATCTAAAAATAAAAAGAAATAAAAAAATTTGGAAAAATAAAAATGGAAAAAAATGAATAAAAATTGTAAGCAAAGGAAGGAAGAAACAAACTCTAAAAATAAAAAAAAAAAATTTTAAATTTAAATTTAAATAAATTTAAAAAAAAATAAAAAAAGGAAAAAAAATAATAAAAATTGTAAGCAAAGGAAGGAACAAAATCTAAAATTAAAAAAAAATTTTAAAAAAATTTAAAAAAGGAAAAAAAAAAAATTGTAAGCCGACGGAGGAGTAAACTAAATCTAAAAATAATAAAAAAAAAAATTTAAAAAAATAATAAAAAAAAAATTAATAAAAATTGTAAGCCAAGGGAGGAATAAACAAACTCTAAAAAAAAAAAAAAAATTAAAAAAATAAAAAAAATAAAAATGGAAAAAAATAATAATTGTAAGCCGACGGAGGAAGAAACAAAATCTAAAAATAAAAAAAAAATAAAAAATAAAAAAATATAAAATAAAAATGGAAAAAAAAAAATAAAAATTGTACGCCGACGGAGGAAGAAACAAAATCTAAAATTAAAAACAAATTTTAAAAAAATATAAAAAAAAGGAAAAAAAATAATAAAAATTGTAAGCGAACGGAGGAATAAACAAAATCTAAAAATGAAAAAAGAAATTTAAAAAAGTAATAATAAAAAATTTAATAAAAATCGTAAGCCGACGGATGAATAAAGAAAATCTAAAAATAAAAAAAAAATTTAAAAAAAAAAAAAAAATGGAAAAAATTAATAATTGTAAGCCGACGGAGGAATAAACAAAATCTGAAAATAAAAAAAAATTTTAAAAAAATTAAAAAAATAAAAATGGAAAAAATTAATAATTGTAAGCCGACGGAGGAATAAACAACATCTAAAAATAAAAAAAAATTTAAAAAAAAAATTAAAAAAATAAAAAAGGAAAAAAATTCATAAAAATTGTAAGCAAAGGAAGGAAGAAACAACATCTAAAAATAAAATAAAAAATAAAAAATAAAAAAATATAAAATAAAAATGGAAAAAAAAGGATAAAAATTGTACGCCGACGGAGGAATAAACAAAATCTAAAAATAATAAAAAAAATAAATAAAAAAAGGAAAA
>NW_027414394.1:97500-115000 GCF_964106895.1 Numenius arquata
GCGGGCAGTCGCTTACCCCGGGGAAGGAGAGCAAAGGGTACAGAGAAAAAAACAGCGGAAACGGAAAAAAAACCGGTAAAAGCAAAACTCGGACACCGAAAAAAAGCTGCGAGAGCCCTGCGGACCCTCGCTCCGAGCCCTCCGGGAACGAGGGAAGCCAGGGCGGGCCAGACTCCACGGGCCCCCCCACGTACGGCCCGTGCCGGAGGAAAGGGCGAGGCGACGCCGCCTCGCCCGCCGACACCCTCCTCACCGGCACCTCGGGGAACGGAAGAACGAACCGCCGCCGGCTCGGGAACCCTCCGCTCTCTGCCCTCCCGCCGCGGCGGGCTCCGGCTTAGGGCCGGAGGGAAAAAGGACGAGGCGACGCCGCCTCGCCCGCCAGCAACCCTCTCTCCTCCTCGGCGGCACCCCTGCTCCGGGACGGAGGAACGAGCCGACGCCGGCTCGGGAACCCTCCGCCCGCCGCCCCCCCCGGGCTGGCCGGCCACCGGCACCGGCCACCCGCGCTCTCCCCCGCGCCGCGGCGGGCTCCGGCTTAGGGCCGGAGGAAAAAAGGACGAGGCGACGCCGCCTCGCCCGCCGGCAACCCTCTCTCCTCCTCGGCGGCACCCCTGCTCCGGGACGGAGGAACGAGCCGACGCCGGCTCGGGAACCCTCCGCCCGCCGCCCCCCCCGGGCTGGCCGGCCACCGGCACCGGCCACCCGCGCTCTCCCCCGCGCCGCGGCGGGCTCCGGCTTAGGGCCGGAGGGAAAAAGGACGAGGCGACGCCGCCTCGCCCGCCGGCAACCCTCTCTCCTTCCTCGGCGGCACCCCTGCTCCGGGACGGAGGAACGAGCCGACGCCGGCTCGGGAACCCTCCGCCCGCCGCCCCCCCCGGGCTGGCCGGCCACCGGCACCGGCCACCCGCGCTCTCCCCCGCGCCGCGGCGGGCTCCGGCTTAGGGCCGGAGGGAAAAAGGACGAGGCGACGCCGCCTCGCCCGCCGGCAACCCTCTCTCCTCCTCGGCGGCACCCCTGCTCCGGGACGGAGGAACGAGCCGACGCCGGCTCGGGAACCCTCCGCCCGCCGCCCCCCCCGGGCTGGCCGGCCACCGGCACCGGCCACCCGCGCTCTCCCCCGCGCCGCGGCGGGCTCCGGCTTAGGGCCGGAGGGAAAAAGGACGAGGCGACGCCGCCTCGCCCGCCGGCAACCCTCTCTCCTTCCTCGGCGGCACCCCTGCTCCGGGACGGAGGAACGAGCCGACGCCGGCTCGGGAACCCTCCGCCCGCCGCCCCCCCCGGGCTGGCCGGCCACCGGCACCGGCCACCCGCGCTCTCCCCCGCGCCGCGGCGGGCTCCGGCTTAGGGCCGGAGGGAAAAAGGACGAGGCGACGCCGCCTCGCCCGCCGGCAACCCTCTCTCCTCCTCGGCGGCACCCCTGCTCCGGGACGGAGGAACGAGCCGACGCCGGCTCGGGAACCCTCCGCCCGCCGCCCCCCCCGGGCTGGCCGGCCACCGGCACCGGCCACCCGCGCTCTCCCCCGCGCCGCGGCGGGCTCCGGCTTAGGGCCGGAGGGAAAAAGGACGAGGCGACGCCGCCTCGCCCGCCGGCAACCCTCTCTCCTCCTCGGCGGCACCCCTGCTCCGGGACGGAGGAACGAGCCGACGCCGGCTCGGGAACCCTCCGCCCGCCGCCCCCCCCGGGCTGGCCGGCCACCGGCACCGGCCACCCGCGCTCTCCCCCGCGCCGCGGCGGGCTCCGGCTTAGGGCCGGAGGGAAAAAGGACGAGGCGACGCCGCCTCGCCCGCCGGCAACCCTCTCTCCTCCTCGGCGGCACCCCTGCTCCGGGACGGAGGAACGAGCCGACGCCGGCTCGGGAACCCTCCGCCCGCCGCCCCCCCCGGGCCGGCCGGCCACCGGCACCGGCCACCCGCGCTCTCCCCCGCGCCGCGGCGGGCTCCGGCTTAGGGCCGGAGGGAAAAAGGACGAGGCGACGCCGCCTCGCCCGCCGGCAACCCTCTCTCCTCCTCGGCGGCACCCCTGCTCCGGGACGGAGGAACGAGCCGACGCCGGCTCGGGAACCCTCCGCCCGCCGCCCCCCCCGGGCTGGCCGGCCACCGGCACCGGCCACCCGCGCTCTCCCCCGCGCCGCGGCGGGCTCCGGCTTAGGGCCGGAGGGAAAAAGGACGAGGCGACGCCGCCTCGCCCGCCGGCAACCCTCTCTCCTTCTTCGGCGGCACCCCTGCTCCGGGACGGAGGAACGAGCCGACGCCGGCTCGGGAACCCTCCGCCCGCCGCCCCCCCCGGGCTGGCCGGCCACCGGCACCGGCCACCCGCGCTCTCCCCCGCGCCGCGGCGGGCTCCGGCTTAGGGCCGGAGAAAAAGGGTGAGGCGCCGCTCTCCTCACCCAGCCCATCATCGGGGGCCCTCCGGAGCCGAGGAAAGCCGCGGCAGGCTCTCCGCTCCCCGGCCGAATCCTGCGGCACATGCCGCCAGGATTCCCTGTCCTCATCGGGTCCCCCTCCGGGACCGGGGAAGGTGCCCCGTCTTCCCCGGCCGTACGCGTTCGAGTGCCGGCCACTGCCAACTGCCGGTCTTTGTCCTTCCCTCCCCCGCGGGATCCAGCGCTCCACTTCGCCGGGAGACCCGCGGGCGCCACCTCCGCCTCGCTAGCTCCCCTCCGGAGCCTAGCTGCTATGCCGTTCCCCTAATATGGAGATACGGTTCATCGCTCCCGGACAGCGGCAAGAACGTAGGCTCTGCCCACCGGGGAGGAGCGCCAACCACGCCGACTTTTACGATGACGTAACTGGAGGCAGCGTAAAACAGCGACCCCTTCGGCTGCTGGAAGTAGCGCTGGGGACAAAAGGTCTACCCGCCACCCCGGAACAGCGCCTAAGTCCCGCCGGAGCGAGGTAGACCTGGCGACCGGCTGCCGAGGCGGGTCAAGCGGACAGCCCTGCCGGTCCCGGAGGCGGGTAGACCTGGCAGCCCGGACCGGAGGCGGGTAGACCAGCGCGCCCAAGTCCCGCCGGAGCGAGGTAGACCTGGCGACCGGCTGCCGAGGCGGGTCAAGCGGACAGCCCTGCCGGTCCCGGAGGCGGGTAGACCTGGCAGCCCGGACCGGAGGCGGGTAGACCAGCGCGCCCAAGTCCCGCCGGAGCGAGGTAGACCTGGCGACCGGCTGCCGAGGCGGGTCAAGCGGACAGCCCTGCCGGTCCCGGAGGCGGGTAGACCTGGCAGCCCGGACCGGAGGCGGGTAGACCTGGACGCCCAAGTGCCGCCGGAGCGAGGTAGACCTGGCGACCGGCTGCCGAGGCGGGTCAAGCGGACAGCCCTGCCGGTCCCGGAGGCGGGTAGACCTGGACGCCCGGACCGGAGGCGGGTAGACCTGGACGCCCAAGTGCCGCCGGAGCGAGGTAGACCTGGCGACCGGCTGCCGAGGCGGGTCAAGCGGACAGCCCTGCCGGTCCCGGAGGCGGGTAGACCTGGACGCCCGGACCGGAGGCGGGTAGACCTGGACGCCCAAGTGCCGCCGGAGCGAGGTAGACCTGGCGACCGGCTGCCGAGGCGGGTCAAGCGGACAGCCCTGCCGGTCCCGGAGGCGGGTAGACCTGGACGCCCGGACCGGAGGCGGGTAGACCTGGACGCCCAAGTGCCGCCGGAGCGAGGTAGACCTGGCGACCGGCTGCCGAGGCGGGTCAAGCGGACAGCCCTGCCGGTCCCGGAGGCGGGTAGACCTGGACGCCCGGACCGGAGGCGGGTAGACCTGGACGCCCAAGTGCCGCCGGAGCGAGGTAGACCTGGCGACCGGCTGCCGAGGCGGGTCAAGCGGACAGCCCTGCCGGTCCCGGAGGCGGGTAGACCTGGCAGCCCGGACCGGAGGCGGGTAGACCAGCGCGCCCAAGTGCCGCCGGAGCGAGGTAGACCTGGCGACCGGCTGCCGAGGCGGGTCAAGCGGACAGCCCTGCCGGTCCCGGAGGCGGGTAGACCTGGCAGCCCGGACCGGAGGCGGGTAGACCTGGACGCCCAAGTGCCGCCGGAGCGAGGTAGACCTGGCGACCGGCTGCCGAGGCGGGTCAAGCGGACAGCCCTGCCGGTCCCGGAGGCGGGTAGACCTGGACGCCCGGACCGGAGGCGGGTAGACCTGGACGCCCAAGTGCCGCCGGAGCGAGGTAGACCTGGCGACCGGCTGCCGAGGCGGGTCAAGCGGACAGCCCTGCCGGTCCCGGAGGCGGGTAGACCTGGACGCCCGGACCGGAGGCGGGTAGACCTGGACGCCCAAGTGCCGCCGGAGCGAGGTAGACCTGGCGACCGGCTGCCGAGGCGGGTCAAGCGGACAGCCCTGCCGGTCCCGGAGGCGGGTAGACCTGGCAGCCCGGACCGGAGGCGGGTAGACCTGGACGCCCGGACCGGTCCCGGAGGTGGGTAGACCTGGCAGCCGACTGCCGAGGCGGGTAGACCTGGCAGCCCGGACCGGTCCCGGAGGCGGGTAGACCTGGCAGCCCCGACCGGAGGCGGGTAGACCTGGCATCCCCGACCGGAGGCGGGTAGACCTGGCAGCCCGGACCGGAGCAGGGTAGACCTGGCCGACCGGTCCCGGAGGCGGGTAGACCTGGCAGCCGGCTGCCGAGGCGGGTAGACCTGGCAGTCCGGACCGGAGGCGGGTAGACCTGGCAGCCGGCTGCCGAGGCGGGTAGACCTGGCAGCCCGGACCGGAGGCGGGTAGACTTGGCAGCCCGGACCGGTCCCGGAGGCGGGTAGACCTGGCAGCCGGCTGCCGAGGCGGGTAGACCTGGCACCCCGGACCGGAGGCGGGTAGACCTGGACGCCCGGACCGGAAGCGGGTAGACCTGGCCGACCGGTCCCGGAGGTGGGTAGACCTGGCAGCCCGGACCGGAGGCGGGTAGACCTGGACGCCCGGACCGGAGCAGGGTAGACCTGGCCGACCGGTCCCGGAGGCGGGTAGACCTGGCAGCCCGGACCGGAGGCGGGTAGACCTGGCAGCCCGGACCGGTCCCGGAGGTGGGTAGACCTGGCACCCCGGACCGGTCCCGGAGGTGGGTAGACCTGGCAGCCCGGACCGGAGGCGGGTAGACCTGGACGCCCGGACCGGTCCCGGAGGTGGGTAGACCTGGCAGCCGGCTGCCGAGGCGGGTAGACCTGGCAGCCCGGACCGGTCCCGGAGGCGGGTAGACCTGGCAGCCCGGACCGGTCCCGGAGGTGGGTAGACCTGGCAGCCGGCTGCCGAGGCGGGTAGACCTGGACGCCCGGACCGGTCCCGGAGGTGAGTAGACCTGGCAGCCGGCTGCCGAGGCGGGTAGACCCACCCGGACCGGGACGGCGCGGCTGCCGTATCCCGGTTCTCCCAGGGTGGAAGGATTACGGGGGGGGCGGGTGGGGGGGGGATTATTTATACCGTGTGGGTTTTTTTTTTCCTTAACTATCGTTCTCGCCCTCGTCCCCCGATTTAAAGAGTCAAGCGTTTCCGGTACTGGGTACGCCCTGATGGGGATACAGCAGACCGAGCTGGGGGGGGGGGATGTTCGATTTTTTTTTTTTTTGGCTCTTTAATTTTCTCCCCCCTTCGCCTATTTCAAGATTCGGGCGTCTCTAATACAGGGGCAACCCTCACCCGGATCTCCCGGAGCGGCGGGGAGAGGGGGGAAGAGGAGGGGCGCGGAACAGTTGTGATTTTTTTTTTTTTTAATAGTCGTTATTGTTGCTCTTATTACTATTACTGTTACGGTCGGTTTATTGCTCCTTATGATGATGAATTACCAGTTGTTAAATAATAATCTGTTTATTTTCCCCGACGCCGCTGCTGGCGGCAAGTCTGCCTGAGCAGACTCTGGACGCCTATTTCGCTCCCCGGCCGCCGGGATCGGCGAGAGCCGGCGGCCCCCGCCGCGAGCCGCCCGGCGCCCCGCCGCGACGCGAGCTCGCCGGCCGCCGGCGGACTCGGGGACCGGCGGCCCCGATCCGGCGGCGGGTGCCGGCGCCGCCGGGCGCTCGCCGGCTTTCGCCTCTCGCGGTGGGCTTTTCCATTCCGCTCGGTTTTGGCTCGGGGGGCTGCGAGGGGGGGCGTGGGGGGGCTGAGGGCGTTGGGGGGGCTGCGCGTGTGGGCGCGCGCGGTGGGGCGGGGGTGCCGGGGCGGGTGCTTTTCCCCCGCCGCTTTGCCTCCCCGGCCGCCGGGGTCGGCGAGAGCCGGCGGCCCCCGCCGCGAGCCGCCCGGCGCCCCGCCGCGACGCGAGCTCGCCGGCCGCCGGCGGACTCGGGGACCGGCGGCCCCGATCCGGCGGCGGGTGCCGGCGCCGCCGGGCGCTCGCCGGCTTTCGCCTCTCGCGGTGGGCTTTTCCGTTCCGCTCGGTTTTGGCTCGGGGGGCTGCGAGGGGGGGCGTGGGGGGGCTGAGGGCGTTGGGGGGGCTGCGCGTGTGGGCGCGCGCGGTGGGGCGGGGGTGCCGGGGCGGGTGCTTTTCCCCCCGCCGCTTTGCCTCCCCGGCCGCCGGGGTCGGCGAGAGCCGGCGGCCCCCGCCGCGAGCCGCCCGGCGCCCCGCCGCGACGCGAGCTCGCCGGCCGCCGGCGGACTCGGGGACCGGCGGCCCCGATCCGGCGGCGGGTGCCGGCGCCGCCGGGCGCTCGCCGGCTTTCGCCTCTCGCGGTGGGCTTTTCCGTTCCGCTCGGTTTTGGCTCGGGGGGCTGCGAGGGGGGGCGTGGGGGGGCTGAGGGCGTTGGGGGGGCTGCGCGTGTGGGCGCGCGCGGTGGGGCGGGGGTGCCGGGGCGGGTGCTTTTCCCCCCGCCGCTTTGCCTCCCCGGCCGCCGGGGTCGGCGAGAGCCGGCGGCCCCCGCCGCGAGCCGCCCGGCGCCCCGCCGCGACGCGAGCTCGCCGGCCGCCGGCGGACTCGGGGACCGGCGGCCCCGATCCGGCGGCGGGTGCCGGCGCCGCCGGGCGCTCGCCGGCTTTCGCCTCTCGCGGTGGGCTTTTCCGTTCCGCTCGGTTTTGGCTCGGGGGGCTGCGAGGGGGGGCGTGGGGGGGCTGAGGGCGTTGGGGGGGCTGCGCGTGTGGGCGCGCGCGGTGGGGCGGGGGTGCCGGGGCGGGTGCTTTTCCCCCGCCGCTTTGCCTCCCCGGCCGCCGGGGTCGGCGAGAGCCGGCGGCCCCCGCCGCGAGCCGCCCGGCGCCCCGCCGCGACGCGAGCTCGCCGGCCGCCGGCGGACTCGGGGACCGGCGGCCCCGATCCGGCGGCGGGTGCCGGCGCCGCCGGGCGCTCGCCGGCTTTCGCCTCTCGCGGTGGGCTTTTCCGTTCCGCTCGGTTTTGGCTCGGGGGGCTGCGAGGGGGGGCGTGGGGGGGCTGAGGGCGTTGGGGGGGCTGCGCGTGTGGGCGCGCGCGGTGGGGCGGGGGTGCCGGGGCGGGTGCTTTTCCCCCCGCCGCTTTGCCTCCCCGGCCGCCGGGGTCGGCGAGAGCCGGCGGCCCCCGCCGCGAGCCGCCCGGCGCCCCGCCGCGACGCGAGCTCGCCGGCCGCCGGCGGACTCGGGGACCGGCGGCCCCGATCCGGCGGCGGGTGCCGGCGCCGCCGGGCGCTCGCCGGCTTTCGCCTCTCGCGGTGGGCTTTTCCGTTCCGCTCGGTTTTGGCTCGGGGGGCTGCGAGGGGGGGCGTGGGGGGGCTGAGGGCGTTGGGGGGGCTGCGCGTGTGGGCGCGCGCGGTGGGGCGGGGGTGCCGGGGCGGGTGCTTTTCCCCCCGCCGCTTTGCCTCCCCGGCCGCCGGGGTCGGCGAGAGCCGGCGGCCCCCGCCGCGAGCCGCCCGGCGCCCCGCCGCGACGCGAGCTCGCCGGCCGCCGGCGGACTCGGGGACCGGCGGCCCCGATCCGGCGGCGGGTGCCGGCGCCGCCGGGCGCTCGCCGGCTTTCGCCTCTCGCGGTGGGCTTTTCCGTTCCGCTCGGTTTTGGCTCGGGGGGCTGCGAGGGGGGGCGTGGGGGGGCTGAGGGCGTTGGGGGGGCTGCGCGTGTGGGCGCGCGCGGTGGGGCGGGGGTGCCGGGGCGGGTGCTTTTCCCCCCGCCGCTTTGCCTCCCCGGCCGCCGGGGTCGGCGAGAGCCGGCGGCCCCCGCCGCGAGCCGCCCGGCGCCCCGCCGCGACGCGAGCTCGCCGGCCGCCGGCGGACTCGGGGACCGGCGGCCCCGATCCGGCGGCGGGTGCCGGCGCCGCCGGGCGCTCGCCGGCTTTCGCCTCTCGCGGTGGGCTTTTCCGTTCCGCTCGGTTTTGGCTCGGGGGGCTGCGGGCGGGGGGGAGAGGGGGGCTGTGTGAGGTCTTTGCGGGGGGGGAGGGGGTTGTGGGTGTACGCGCGGCGGGATGGGGGAGATTTTCCCCCTCGCCGTCATTTTCCCCCTTCTCCCCTTCCCCCCCTCCGCGGAGCAGCGGGGCGGGGGAGCGGGGGGTGGGCCCGCAGCTGCGCGCCCTGCGCATGCGCGCGTGTCCCCCCCACCCCCCGCCCGCGGTTGAAAGGCGGGGGTTCCCGCCGCGCTAACGGTCGCGGGCTCATTGGCGCCAAAGGCAGGGAAGGGAAAGGAGGGGATGCCGCTGCGGCAGCAGGCGAGAGCGCTCGGCGAGCAGGCGGGGAGCCCGGCGCAGAGGTAGGCAGGGGAGAGGGCGTGCGGGGCGCGGTCTCTCTTTTCGGAGAAAATTCCCGCTTGGCTCGGTTGCGGTTCTTTTCCTTCCTTCCTTCTGTCGGTTGGCAACCCGCGGCAGGGGCGGGCGGGCGGGCTGAAGGAGCGACCGGCCGTCCCCGCCGCCCGAGAAAGCAGGGCGGGAGCCGGGGCACGGGCAGGGCGGGGTAGAGACTCGGCAGCCGGGGTCAGAGACCGGTCGCGCCGCCGGGATTCCCCTCTCCCGCCGGGGCGCGGAGCCGGCGGGGGCTCCGCTGGGTCCTAAAGTCTCCCGTCGTCTTTCCCCGGGAGCGGCGAAACCTGCGGGCGGGAGGAGGAGCGGGTGGCCGGATTCGCCGTGAAGCGGGCGGTGGACGGGGGTGGGGGGGCGGCTTGAGGGCAAGAGGGGGGCCGGTGGGGGGGCGAGTTTCGCTCTCTGCGCGCGCGCGCGTCTGCCTCTGCCGCGCGCGAGGAGTTCGGGGAGGGGGGGGCTGTTGGGGGGTGCGGCGGCAGACGGGGGGGGTTCGGGCTGGGTGGGGGGGGGTGGGGAGGGGGTCGGCGGGAGCGTGTTTCTCTCTGCGTGCGCGCGTTTCTGCCTCTGCCGCCGGGATTCCCTTCTCCCGCCGGGGCGCGGAGCCGGCGGGGGCTCCGCTGGGTCCTAAAGTCTCCCGTCGTCTTTCCCCGGGAGCGGCGAAACCTGCGGGCGGGAGGAGGAGCGGGTGGCCGGATTCGCCGTGAAGCGGGCGGTGGACGGGGGTGGGGGTGGGGGGGCGGCTTGAGGGCAAGAGGGGGGCCGGTGGGGGGGCGAGTTTCGCTCTCTGCGCGCGCGCGCGTCTGCCTCTGCCGCGCGCGAGGAGTTCGGGGAGGGGGGGGCTGTTGGGGGGTGCGGCGGCAGACGGGGGGGGGTTCGGGCTGGTGGGGGGGGCGAGGGGGGTCGGCGGGGGGGGATTTCCGCTCTTTGCTTTGCGTGCGCGCGTACCTGCCTCTGCCGCGCGCGAGGAGTTCGGGGAGGGGGGGGCTGTTGGGGGGTGCGGCGGCAGACGGGGGGGGGTTCGGGCTGGTGGGGGGGGCGAGGGGGGTCGGCGGGGGGGGATTTCCGCTCTTTGCTTTGCGTGCGCGCGTACCTGCCTCTGCCGCGCGCGAGGAGTTCGTGGAGGGGGGGGGCTGTTGGGGGGTGCGGCGGCAGACGGGGGGGTTCGGGCTGGGGGGCCTGCCGGGGCAGGCCCGCGTCCGTGGGCACGCGGTGGGCGGTGGCCGCGTGCGCGCAGGTGCGTGCCCGAGCGCGTGCGGCGGCAGGCGAGGGGTTCGGTTCCGGGGGCCTGCCGGGGGATGAGAGCGCGCTTGCGCGAAGCGAAAAGGCCCCGTAACGCTCTCGCTAACGTCGCCTTCTCTGTTACAGCCCGCCGGGTCGGCCGCGCCGATGTCCGGCTGCCACCCGTGCCCGCCTGCGGGCGCGGCCGCTCGGCTCTTCTGCCGGTCGAAACCCCGTCCCTGGGAAAGCAGCAGCAGCAGCCGCCGCCGCCGCCAGGGCCGTGTGCCCGGGCAGGGGCTGCCGGAGAGCCGGGCCGCCCTCCTGAGAAACGTCCGCCGTCGGCGGGAAGGGTGAGAACTGCCGAGAGGACGGTAAGGTAAGGCCCCGGCGGCCCGAGGCCAAGGGGGGGAACCGCTCCCTTCGCCGGCAGGGCGCCGTCGAGAGCCCCGCCGTCTCCCCCGGAGGGCTCGGCGCGCGTAAGACCCCCACGATCCCGGCCGTTAGAGCGTGCCCTGAAGGGAAGCCTCCCCCGGTCCTCCGTGCTCCGGTTGGGGGGGGGTGGTGTGTGGTGGTGGTGGTGGGTGGGTGTGTGTGTCCAGTGCTTGGTGCCGGAGGCCGTCGGGAGAGCGACCGCAGCCTTCTCCGCCCGAGAGCCGCTGTCGGGAGGAATAGCCCTGAGCTCTCTTCTTCCTCATGCCCCCAGCCCCAGGTGCAGGCGGCCCCTCCGCGCCGAGGGCAGTTCTGTGGAGCAGCGTAAGCTAGCGTCCGGCTTGGAGATTCTCACGGCTGGCTTCTCTTCGGTACGTTCCAGTTCCTCAAACTTTTCCAGCGGGCGGGGGGGGGGGAAGGGGGAAAAGCGCTTCTCCAACAGTCTGTCCCGGCAGCGCCACAGCGTCGTGGGCCGGAGAACCCGAAGGAGGCTCGTCTCGCCGCCTCACGGCATCGGCTCCGTCTGCGCCTTTCTTCGCGAGGGTTCCTCTAAGTCGGTCTCAGAAGCCGGGGTTACGGTGAGCTCGCTCCGGTAAGGAGCTCTTCCCTCGCTGCCTTCTGCCGTCGTCACACACGCGCCCCCCCGCCGCTGCCTTCGGGCCGTCCGCCTAGCGGGGAAGCTAAAGAGAAGGCCGGCCGGCCCGCCCCGTATTTAAAAAACACGCTCGCGCTCTTCCCCACAGGGAGCTGCCGATCTCCCGCCGTAGCGATAAGCGAAGGGATTTCTCCGAGCCGCCGCGTGGCTCCCGAGTTCCTCCGGCTCACGAGAGGGTAGGTCTGGGTGGTGCGGGAGTCGGGAACGTATCCCGGGAGAGCGCAAGCGCCTGCTCTGCCTGCAGAGGCGTCTCTCGCGCGTCCCCCGGAGCAGCCCGGGCTCTCGTTTTTCACCGGGCTCTCGCCGGGAGCGATTCCGCCCCTTTGGGCGGCTGGAGAGCGTTTGTCTGTCTCCTGCGTGTTAGGGTCCCGAGGGCGCCTCGAGGACCCCGACGACCTTCGCCTGGCACCTGCGCCCGCACCCACCCGCCGCCGGCTCGCCTCTCGGGACTCGGCTGGCGTGCCCGTCCCCGCCCGTTTCAAGGGGCGGAGAGGGAGCTCTCCTCAGGTAAGGCGGCGTTTGCTTCCTAGTCGGGCTTTTGCTTTCAGCCGAAACTTTCCGCTTCCCGTTCTTCGTCGCGCCGGTCGGAGGCTCGAAAGCGTCCGTCAGCGGGGACGACGAAGGTCTGGGCCGCTCTAACGATGGGGCGCGCGCCCGCGAGGCTGCCGGGCTCTCTCTCCCTTTCCCGGCGTCGGCTCCCCTTTAGCGGTGGTTGCGGAGCCGAAGCGGTTCTCCTGGACGCGGGCGGGACGGTAAGTAAGGCGTTGCGGGGACCCGGCTCCTTGCCGCGTAGGGCGTGTAAACGGCACCGTGCTTTTCCGCTTTTCCGGCTGGCGCGGCCGCGAGAAGGGTCGCACTTCTTCCCTTCCGTGGGCGGCGGACGCGCAGCTACGGCTGCCGGGCCGCTCTCGCCGAATGCCTCGCCTCTCGTCCGGTCCGATCCCCGCGGCCCGACCGCCTGAAGGTTTGCGCAAAGCCCCGGGCAAGGCCGCGTCGGTTTGCACGTCCCCGCGTCGGCCACGGGAAATATTTTGGCGGTCCCTCGACGAAGGGGTGAACTCGACGAGGCGCTTTGAGTCTTTCGGGTGGCTGCTGCCGTTGCTGTTCCGAAGAGCGGTCCGGGTGAGAGCGCGGGCGGTCGAGAGGCCTCCTGTGACCCGGTAGAGCCGGGTACTCGTCTGCCGAGGCGGGCTTGTTCTCTCGCCTCCCGGTGCGGGTGTCTATAGGTCAGAGGGCAGCGAGATGGCTCCTGCCAAAGGAAAGGCTGACGTTTCTAGCGACGCGAGGAAACGAAAAGCCCTTCCCGCAGCTTGCCGATACAACTCGCCGGGGGCGGCGGCGGCGGCGGCGGCGGCGGCGCGTTTTGTCGGGCCGAGCGGCGGCCTTCTCGTGGGGGGGTGGGGGGAGGAGGCTCGGCGGCCCGAAGCCAGCCGTAGTCCGTGACGGCGCCTAGGTCGCCGTGACTCCCCTACGACGGTATCTGCCCTGACGTCCCTCCCTTCCTCTCTCCCCTCCAGCGTCCGGGTCTCGAGGAGAAGCAGGAGAGCGCCTTTCCGCCCCCCGCAGAAAGCAGCGGCTTCGCCCGAGGCCGGGCCCCCCCGCGTCGAGGTAGCCCGCCGACGTGCCGCCGCCGCGCCCGGGAGAGGTGGGTCAGGTAGGGGTCAGGACCGAGGCGGGGGGAAGGCGAGAGGGCCGCGCCACCCCCCCGGCCCGCTCGCGCCGGCTCTTGCGGGAAGGCCCACGTCCCACCCCACGTCCTGCCCCACAGGCCCCTTCTCTGCCCCACATCCCCCGTAACGGGATGAGAACCCCCTCCCTCTGCCCCACATCCTGCCCCACAGGCCCCTTCTCTGCCCCACATCCCCCCCAACAGCACCACACCCCCCTCCCTCTGCCCCACATCCTGCCCCACAGCCCCCTTCTCTGCCCCAAGTCCCCCATAACGGGATGAGAACCCCCTCCCCCTGCCCCACATCCTGCCCCACAGGCCCCTTCTCTGCCCCACATCCCCCCCAACAGCACCACACCCCCCTCCCTCTGCCCCACATCCTGCCCCACAGCCCCCTTCTCTGCCCCAAGTCCCCCATAACGGGATGAGAACCCCCTCCCCCTGCCCCACATCCTGCCCCACAGGCCCCTTCTCTGCCCCACATGCCCCCCAACAGCACCAGAACCCCCTCCCTCTGCCCCGCATCCTGCCCCCCAACAGCACCAGAACCCCCTCCCTCTGCCCCGCATCCTGCCCCACAGGCCCCTTCTCTGCCCCACATCCCCCGTAACGGGATCAGAACGCCCTCCCTCTGCCCCACATCCTGCCCCACAGGCCCCTTCTCTGCCCCACATCCCCCGTAACGGGATCAGAACGCCCTCCCTCTGCCCCACATCCTGCCCCACAGGCCCCTTCTCTGCCCCACATGCCTCCGTAACGGGATCAGAACCCCCTCCCTCTGCCCCACATCCTGCCCCACAGGCCCCTTCTCTGCCCCACATGCCCCCGTAACGGGATCAGAACGCCCTCCCTCTGCCCCACATCCTGCCCCACAGGCCCCTTCTCTGCCCCACATGCCCCCGTAACGGGATCAGAACCCCCTCCCTCTGCCCCACATCCTGCCCCACAGGCCCCTTCTCTGCCCCACATGCCCCCCAACAGCACCAGAACCCCCTCCCTCTGCCCCGCATCCTGCCCCACAGGCCTCTTCTCTGCCCCACATCCCCCCCAACGGCACCAGAACCCCCTCCCTCTGCCCCGCATCCTGCCCCACAGGCCTCTTCTCTGCCCCACATCCCCCGTAACGGGATCAGAACCCCTTCCCTCTGCCCCACATCCTGCCCCACAGGCCCCTTCTCTGCCCCACACCCCCCGTAACGGGATCAGAACCCCCTCCCTCTGCCCCACATCCTGCCCCACGGGCCCCTTCTCTGCCCCACATGCCCCCGTAACGGGATCAGAACCCCCTCCCTCTGCCCCACATCCTGCCCCACGGGCCCCTTCTCTGCCCCACATCCCCCCCAACAGCACCACACCCCCCTCCCTCTGCCCCACATGCTGCCCCACAGCCCCCTTCTCTGCCCCAAGTCCCCCATAACGGGATGAGGACCCCCTCCCTCTGCCCCACATCCTGCCCCACAGGCCCCTTCTCTGCCCCACACCCCCCGTAACGGGATGAGAACCCCCTCCCTCTGCCCCACATCCTGCCCCACAGCCCCCTTCTCTGCCCCACATCCCCCGTAACGGGATGAGAACCCCCTCCCTCTGCCCCGCATCCTGCCCCACAGGCCTCTTCTCTGCCCCACATCCCCCGTAACGGGATCAGAACCCCCTCCCTCTGCCCCACATCCTGCCCCACAGGCCCCTTCTCTGCCCCACATGCCCCCGTAACGGGATCAGAACCCCCTCCCTCTGCCCCACATCCTGCCCCACGGGCCCCTTCTCTGCCCCACATCCCCCCCAACAGCACCACACCCCCCTCCCTCTGCCCCACATGCTGCCCCACAGCCCCCTTCTCTGCCCCAAGTCCCCCATAACGGGATGAGAACCCCCTCCCTCTGCCCCACATCCTGCCCCACAGGCCCCTTCTCTGCCCCACATGCCCCCCAACAGCACCAGAACCCCCTCCCTCTGCCCCGCATCCTGCCCCCCAACAGCACCACACCCCCCTCCCTCTGCCCCACATGCTGCCCCACAGCCCCCTTCTCTGCCCCAAGTCCCCCCTAACGGGATGAGGACCCCCTCCCTCTGCCCCACATCCTGCCCCACAGGCCGGCGGATGGAGAAGAAGCCCCCCCCCCCCCGGGGAGAGGCAGCCGGGGCGCCGGGCCGCCTCAAGTCGCCCGCCGCCCTCCCTCGGGCTGGGGCCGGGGGACGCCCGAGGAACCAGACGGGGCCAGAAAGGCAACGAAGAGGCGGCGCTCGACCGAAGAAAGGACGGAAGAAACGGACCCGGGAACAAATGAGTTCTAACGGACGGTGCCCGTAAGAATTAAAGGAAGGAAGGCAGGAACGCGAGCCAGCCAGCGGCTGGGCGCGGGCGGGGCGTGCGCCCGCCTGTCTGTCCGCGGGACTCTCGGGGCGGCGGGGGGCTCGGGGCGGAGGGCCTTCCTCGGGGAGGGGAGGATGGCGACGCGCCGAGGCCGCGGCGAGACGGAGAGGAACGACGCGCGCGCGCGCACCCCCCCCCACCTCCCCCCGACCCTACCCCCCAGAAGTACAAAATAAAAGAAAGAAATAATGAGAAAAACAGAGACGGGGGGGCGTGTGTGGTGTGGGGGTGTGTGGGGGAGGGAGGGGGGGAGGGGGGGCACAGACGGGGGGCACGGGGAGGAACAGCGCATGCGCGCACAGGCCCCCCACCCCCGATGAAATAAACAAACAAATACATTTCAAAAAAAGTAAAACATAACACTAAAGAAAAAGACGGGGGCGGGGTGGAGGAATACGCGCACGCCACCCTCGACCCCACCCCCAGCCCACCCCCCGAAAACTAATAAATAAATAAATAATACAAAGGCGGGGGGGGGGGGGGAAATACACGGGCATGCGCGCGCACACACCCCCCCCCCCCGAAATAAATAAATAAATAAATAAATAAATAGATTGATTAATTTTAAAAATTTAGAAAATAATTTAAAAAAAGACACGGGGCGGGGGGGGGGGCGGCCCGGGGTGGAGAGCAATACGCACGCGCACACCACCCCCCACCCCACCCCACTACATAAATGAATAAATAAATAAATTCTGAGACAAAACAGGTAAGGGTGGGGTGGGGGGAGGGTATGGGGGGTGGGGAAGAAACGATACGCGGCCGCGCCCATGCGCGCCCCCCCCTTTAAATAAATAAGCGAATGAATCAATGAATATAAAATCCGGGGGGGGGGGGGGTGGGCTTGGTGGAATAATACACGCGCGCGCGCGCACACCCCCCCCACCCCCCCGCGCCCCCCCCCCCCCCCAAAACCTACTAAATGAATAAATAATGAGAAAAAGGGGGGGGACGGACACGACGACGACGACGACGACGACAACACGCGCGCGCGCGCACCCCCTACGTAATAAACGAATGAAGGAAGGAACGAATGAATGAAAGAAACGGGGGGGGGGGGGGTTGGGGGGGGGCGAGGGAGGAACGATACACAGACGCGCGTGCGCACGCTCCCACCCCCCCACCCCCCCCCACCCCACCCCCCCCGTTTAATTAAATAAATAAAGAAAACCGAACAGAACGGGGGGGGAGGGGAGAGGGGAGAGGAACAACGCACACCCGCCCACCCCCGCCCCCCCCGCAAATGAAAAGTAACTAACTGACTAAATAAAACCAGACAGACAGAACGGGGGGAGGGGAGGTTGGGGGCGCCGGAACAGGACACACACACGCGCGCCCCCCCCCCCGCCCGAATGAACGAATAAACACATAAACGGGAAAATTAAACTAAATAAATAAGTGAAATAACATTTTAAAAAATTATAAAAAAAAAAAAAAACCGAAAAAAGAAGACGGGGGGGGGGGGGGGGGGGGCGGGGAGGAACAACGCGTATGCAAATAAATAAATAAATGAATGAAATTTGAAAGAAAGAAGACGCCCCCCGCCCCGGGGGGGAACGACCGGCACCCCTCCGCCCCCCACCCCCCCACCCCACCCCCCCCCCCCCCCCCCCCGAGAAAAAAAAAAAGCGATAGAAGAAAAGAATTAAAAAGGACAAGACAAAAAATGTACAAAAAGAATGAAAGGAAGAAAAAAAAAAAAAGGAAAAAAAAAAGAGTCGCCACCGATAGGGGGGCGGGGGGGGCGAGTCGCCGGGGGGGGGGGGGGGGGGGCCGCGGGGGGGGGGGTGGTTGGGTGGGGCGCGGTGAACGGGAAGGAACACCAGGTCTAGCCCGGCCGCGGAAAATAGACTCGCCGCGGGGGGCGAGTCGCCGGGGGGGCGGGGGGGGGGGGGGCTGGGGGGGGAAGAAAAAAAGGAAAAAAAGGAATAAAAATTGTAAGCCAAGGGAGGAAAAAAGAAAATCTAAAAATAAAAAAAAATTAAAAAAAAAAAAAAACCGGAAAAAAATGAATAAAAATTGTAAGCCGACGGAGGAATAAACAAAATCTAAAAACAAACAAAAAAAAAATATTAAAAAAAAATAAATAAAATAAAAATGGAAAAAAATGAATAAAAATTGTAAGCAAAGGAAGGAAGAAACAAAATCTAAAATTAAAAAAAAATTTTAAAAAAATTAAAAAAAAAGGAAAAAAAATAATAAAAATTGTAAGCGAACGGAGGAATAAACAAAATCTAAAAATAAAAAAAGAAATTGAAAAAAAAATAATAAAAAATTTAATAAAAATCGTAAGCCGACGGAGGAATAAAGAAAATCTAAAAATAAAAAGAAATTAAAAAAAAAATAAAAAAAATAAAAATGGAAAAAATTAGTAATTGTAAGCCGACGGAGGAATAAACAGCATCTAAAAACAAACAAAAAACAAAACAAAACAAAAAATAAAAAAAAGGAAAAAAATTAATAAAAATTGTAAGCAAAGGAGGGAACAAAATCTAAAATTAAA
>NW_027414394.1:127500-141988 GCF_964106895.1 Numenius arquata
CGAGCCCTCCGGGAACGAGGGAAGCCAGGGCGGGCCAGACTCCACGGGCCCCCCCACGTACGGCCCGTGCCGGAGGAAAGGGCGAGGCGACGCCGCCTCGCCCGCCGACACCCTCCTCACCGGCACCTCGGGGAACGGAAGAACGAACCGCCGCCGGCTCGGGAACCCTCCGCTCTCTGCCCTCCCGCCGCGGCGGGCTCCGGCTTAGGGCCGGAGGGAAAAAGGACGAGGCGACGCCGCCTCGCCCGCCGGCAACCCTCTCTCCTTCCTCGGCGGCACCCCTGCTCCGGGACGGAGGAACGAGCCGACGCCGGCTCGGGAACCCTCCGCCCGCCGCCCCCCCCGGGCTGGCCGGCCACCGGCACCGGCCACCCGCGCTCTCCCCCGCGCCGCGGCGGGCTCCGGCTTAGGGCCGGAGGGAAAAAGGACGAGGCGACGCCGCCTCGCCCGCCGGCAACCCTCTCTCCTTCCTCGGCGGCACCCCTGCTCCGGGACGGAGGAACGAGCCGACGCCGGCTCGGGAACCCTCCGCCCGCCGCCCCCCCCGGGCTGGCCGGCCACCGGCACCGGCCACCCGCGCTCTCCCCCGCGCCGCGGCGGGCTCCGGCTTAGGGCCGGAGGGAAAAAGGACGAGGCGACGCCGCCTCGCCCGCCGGCAACCCTCTCTCCTTCCTCGGCGGCACCCCTGCTCCGGGACGGAGGAACGAGCCGACGCCGGCTCGGGAACCCTCCGCCCGCCGCCCCCCCCGGGCTGGCCGGCCACCGGCACCGGCCACCCGCGCTCTCCCCCGCGCCGCGGCGGGCTCCGGCTTAGGGCCGGAGGGAAAAAGGACGAGGCGACGCCGCCTCGCCCGCCGGCAACCCTCTCTCCTTCCTCGGCGGCACCCCTGCTCCGGGACGGAGGAACGAGCCGACGCCGGCTCGGGAACCCTCCGCCCGCCGCCCCCCCCGGGCTGGCCGGCCACCGGCACCGGCCACCCGCGCTCTCCCCCGCGCCGCGGCGGGCTCCGGCTTAGGGCCGGAGGGAAAAAGGACGAGGCGACGCCGCCTCGCCCGCCGGCAACCCTCTCTCCTCCTCGGCGGCACCCCTGCTCCGGGACGGAGGAACGAGCCGACGCCGGCTCGGGAACCCTCCGCCCGCCGCCCCCCCCGGGCTGGCCGGCCACCGGCACCGGCCACCCGCGCTCTCCCCCGCGCCGCGGCGGGCTCCGGCTTAGGGCCGGAGGGAAAAAGGACGAGGCGACGCCGCCTCGCCCGCCGGCAACCCTCTCTCCTCCTCGGCGGCACCCCTGCTCCGGGACGGAGGAACGAGCCGACGCCGGCTCGGGAACCCTCCGCCCGCCGCCCCCCCCGGGCTGGCCGGCCACCGGCACCGGCCACCCGCGCTCTCCCCCGCGCCGCGGCGGGCTCCGGCTTAGGGCCGGAGGGAAAAAGGACGAGGCGACGCCGCCTCGCCCGCCGGCAACCCTCTCTCCTCCTCGGCGGCACCCCTGCTCCGGGACGGAGGAACGAGCCGACGCCGGCTCGGGAACCCTCCGCCCGCCGCCCCCCCCGGGCTGGCCGGCCACCGGCACCGGCCACCCGCGCTCTCCCCCGCGCCGCGGCGGGCTCCGGCTTAGGGCCGGAGGGAAAAAGGACGAGGCGACGCCGCCTCGCCCGCCGGCAACCCTCTCTCCTCCTCGGCGGCACCCCTGCTCCGGGACGGAGGAACGAGCCGACGCCGGCTCGGGAACCCTCCGCCCGCCGCCCCCCCCGGGCTGGCCGGCCACCGGCACCGGCCACCCGCGCTCTCCCCCGCGCCGCGGCGGGCTCCGGCTTAGGGCCGGAGGGAAAAAGGACGAGGCGACGCCGCCTCGCCCGCCGGCAACCCTCTCTCCTCCTCGGCGGCACCCCTGCTCCGGGACGGAGGAACGAGCCGACGCCGGCTCGGGAACCCTCCGCCCGCCGCCCCCCCCGGGCCGGCCGGCCACCGGCACCGGCCACCCGCGCTCTCCCCCGCGCCGCGGCGGGCTCCGGCTTAGGGCCGGAGGGAAAAAGGACGAGGCGACGCCGCCTCGCCCGCCGGCAACCCTCTCTCCTCCTCGGCGGCACCCCTGCTCCGGGACGGAGGAACGAGCCGACGCCGGCTCGGGAACCCTCCGCCCGCCGCCCCCCCCGGGCCGGCCGGCCACCGGCACCGGCCACCCGCGCTCTCCCCCGCGCCGCGGCGGGCTCCGGCTTAGGGCCGGAGGGAAAAAGGACGAGGCGACGCCGCCTCGCCCGCCGGCAACCCTCTCTCCTCCTCGGCGGCACCCCTGCTCCGGGACGGAGGAACGAGCCGACGCCGGCTCGGGAACCCTCCGCCCGCCGCCCCCCCCGGGCTGGCCGGCCACCGGCACCGGCCACCCGCGCTCTCCCCCGCGCCGCGGCGGGCTCCAGCTTAGGGCCGGAGAAAAAGGGTGAGGCGCCGCTCTCCTCACCCAGCCCATCATCGGGGGCCCTCCGGAGCCGAGGAAAGCCGCGGCAGGCTCTCCACTCCCCGGCCGAATCCTGCGGCACATGCCGCCAGGATTCCCTGTCCTCATCGGGTCCCCCTCCGGGACCGGGGAAGGTGCCCCGTCTTCCCCGGCCGTACGCGTTCGAGTGCCGGCCACTGCCAACTGCCGGTCTTTGTCCTTCCCTCCCCCGCGGGATCCAGCGCTCCACTTCGCCGGGAGACCCGCGGGCGCCACCTCCGCCTCGCTAGCTCCCCTCCGGAGCCTAGCTGCTATGCCGTTCCCCTAATATGGAGATACGGTTCATCGCTCCCGGACAGCGGCAAGAACGTAGGCTCTGCCCACCGGGGAGGAGCGCCAACCACGCCGACTTTTACGATGACGTAACTGGAGGCAGCGTAAAACAGCGACCCCTTCGGCTGCTGGAAGTAGCGCTGGGGACAAAAGGTCTACCCGCCACCCCGGAACAGCGCCTAAGTCCCGCCGGAGCGAGGTAGACCTGGCGACCGGCTGCCGAGGCGGGTCAAGCGGACAGCCCTGCCGGTCCCGGAGGCGGGTAGACCTGGACGCCCGGACCGGAGGCGGGTAGACCAGCGCGCCCAAGTGCCGCCGGAGCGAGGTAGACCTGGCGACCGGCTGCCGAGGCGGGTCAAGCGGACAGCCCTGCCGGTCCCGGAGGCGGGTAGACCTGGACGCCCGGACCGGAGGCGGGTAGACCTGGACGCCCAAGTGCCGCCGGAGCGAGGTAGACCTGGCGACCGGCTGCCGAGGCGGGTCAAGCGGACAGCCCTGCCGGTCCCGGAGGCGGGTAGACCTGGACGCCCGGACCGGAGGCGGGTAGACCTGGACGCCCAAGTGCCGCCGGAGCGAGGTAGACCTGGCGACCGGCTGCCGAGGCGGGTCAAGCGGACAGCCCTGCCGGTCCCGGAGGCGGGTAGACCTGGACGCCCGGACCGGAGGAGGGTAGACCAGCGCGCCCAAGTGCCGCCGGAGCGAGGTAGACCTGGCGACCGGCTGCCGAGGCGGGTCAAGCGGACAGCCCTGCCGGTCCCGGAGGCGGGTAGACCTGGACGCCCGGACCGGAGGAGGGTAGACCAGCGCGCCCAAGTGCCGCCGGAGCGAGGTAGACCTGGCGACCGGCTGCCGAGGCGGGTCAAGCGGACAGCCCTGCCGGTCCCGGAGGCGGGTAGACCTGGACGCCCGGACCGGAGGCGGGTAGACCTGGACGCCCAAGTGCCGCCGGAGCGAGGTAGACCTGGCGACCGGCTGCCGAGGCGGGTCAAGCGGACAGCCCTGCCGGTCCCGGAGGCGGGTAGACCTGGCAGCCCGGACCGGAGGCGGGTAGACCTGGCAGCCCCGACCGGAGGCGGGTAGACCTGGCATCCCCGACCGGAGGCGGGTAGACCTGGCAGCCCGGACCGGAGCAGGGTAGACCTGGCCGACCGGTCCCGGAGGCGGGTAGACCTGGCAGCCGGCTGCCGAGGCGGGTAGACCTGGCAGTCCGGACCGGAGGCGGGTAGACCTGGCAGCCGGCTGCCGAGGCGGGTAGACCTGGCAGCCCGGACCGGAGGCGGGTAGACTTGGCAGCCCGGACCGGTCCCGGAGGCGGGTAGACCTGGCAGCCGGCTGCCGAGGCGGGTAGACCTGGCACCCCGGACCGGAGGCGGGTAGACCTGGACGCCCGGACCGGAGGCGGGTAGACCTGGCCGACCGGTCCCGGAGGTGGGTAGACCTGGCAGCCCGGACCGGAGGCGGGTAGACCTGGACGCCCGGACCGGAGCAGGGTAGACCTGGCCGACCGGTCCCGGAGGCGGGTAGACCTGGCAGCCGGCTGCCGAGGCGGGTAGACCTGGCAGCCCGGACCGGTCCCGGAGGCGGGTAGACCTGGCAGCCCGGACCGGTCCCGGAGGCGGGTAGACCTGGCAGCCCGGACCGGAGGCGGGTAGACCTGGACGCCCGGACCGGTCCCGGAGGTGGGTAGACCTGGCAGCCGGCTGCCGAGGCGGGTAGACCTGGCAGCCCGGACCGGTCCCGGAGGCGGGTAGACCTGGCAGCCCGGACCGGTCCCGGAGGTGGGTAGACCTGGCAGCCGGCTGCCGAGGCGGGTAGACCTGGACGCCCGGACCGGTCCCGGAGGTGAGTAGACCTGGCAGCCGGCTGCCGAGGCGGGTAGACCCACCCGGACCGGGACGGCGCGGCTGCCGTATCCCGGTTCTCCCAGGGTGGAAGGATTACGGGGGGGGCGGGTGGGGGGGGGATTATTTATACCGTGTGGGTTTTTTTTTTCCTTAACTATCGTTCTCGCCCTCGTCCCCCGATTTAAAGAGTCAAGCGTTTCCGGTACTGGGTACGCCCTGATGGGGATACAGCAGACCGAGCTGGGGGGGGGGGATGTTCGATTTTTTTTTTTTTTGGCTCTTTAATTTTCTCCCCCCTTCGCCTATTTCAAGATTCGGGCGTCTCTAATACAGGGGCAACCCTCACCCGGATCTCCCGGAGCGGCGGGGAGAGGGGGGAAGAGGAGGGGCGCGGAACAGTTGTGATTTTTTTTTTTTTTAATAGTCGTTATTGTTGCTCTTATTACTATTACTGTTACGGTCGGTTTATTGCTCCTTATGATGATGAATTACCAGTTGTTAAATAATAATCTGTTTATTTTCCCCGACGCCGCTGCTGGCGGCAAGTCTGCCTGAGCAGACTCTGGACGCCTATTTCGCTCCCCGGCCGCCGGGATCGGCGAGAGCCGGCGGCCCCCGCCGCGAGCCGCCCGGCGCCCCGCCGCGACGCGAGCTCGCCGGCCGCCGGCGGACTCGGCGACCGGCGGCCCCGATCCGGCGGCGGGTGCCGGCGCCGCCGGGCGCTCGCCGGCTTTCGCCTCTCGCGGTGGGCTTTTCCGTTCCGCTCGGTTTTGGCTCGGGGGGCTGCGAGGGGGGGCGTGGGGGGGCTGAGGGCGTTGGGGGGGCTGCGCGTGTGGGCGCGCGCGGTGGGGCGGGGGTGCCGGGGCGGGTGCTTTTCCCCCGCCGCTTTGCCTCCCCGGCCGCCGGGGTCGGCGAGAGCCGGCGGCCCCCGCCGCGAGCCGCCCGGCGCCCCGCCGCGACGCGAGCTCGCCGGCCGCCGGCGGACTCGGGGACCGGCGGCCCCGATCCGGCGGCGGGTGCCGGCGCCGCCGGGCGCTCGCCGGCTTTCGCCTCTCGCGGTGGGCTTTTCCGTTCCGCTCGGTTTTGGCTCGGGGGGCTGCGAGGGGGGGCGTGGGGGGGCTGAGGGCGTTGGGGGGGCTGCGCGTGTGGGCGCGCGCGGTGGGGCGGGGGTGCCGGGGCGGGTGCTTTTCCCCCGCCGCTTTGCCTCCCCGGCCGCCGGGGTCGGCGAGAGCCGGCGGCCCCCGCCGCGAGCCGCCCGGCGCCCCGCCGCGACGCGAGCTCGCCGGCCGCCGGCGGACTCGGCGACCGGCGGCCCCGATCCGGCGGCGGGTGCCGGCGCCGCCGGGCGCTCGCCGGCTTTCGCCTCTCGCGGTGGGCTTTTCCGTTCCGCTCGGTTTTGGCTCGGGGGGCTGCGAGGGGGGCGTGGGGGGGCTGAGGGCGTTGGGAGGGCTGCGCGTGTGGGCGCGCGCGGTGGGGCGGGGGTGCCGGGGCGGGTGTTTTTCCCCCGCCGCTTTGCCTCCCCGGCCGCCGGGGTCGGCGAGAGCCGGCGGCCCCCGCCGCGAGCCGCCCGGCGCCCCGCCGCGACGCGAGCTCGCCGGCCGCCGGCGGACTCGGGGACCGGCGGCCCCGATCCGGCGGCGGGTGCCGGCGCCGCCGGGCGCTCGCCGGCTTTCGCCTCTCGCGGTGGGCTTTTCCGTTCCGCTCGGTTTTGGCTCGGGGGGCTGCGAGGGGGGGCGTGGGGGGGCTGAGGGCGTTGGGGGGGCTGCGCGTGTGGGCGCGCGCGGTGGGGCGGGGGTGCCGGGGCGGGTGCTTTTCCCCCGCCGCTTTGCCTCCCCGGCCGCCGGGGTCGGCGAGAGCCGGCGGCCCCCGCCGCGAGCCGCCCGGCGCCCCGCCGCGACGCGAGCTCGCCGGCCGCCGGCGGACTCGGGGACCGGCGGCCCCGATCCGGCGGCGGGTGCCGGCGCCGCCGGGCGCTCGCCGGCTTTCGCCTCTCGCGGTGGGCTTTTCCGTTCCGCTCGGTTTTGGCTCGGGGGGCTGCGGGCGGGGGGGAGAGGGGGGCTGTGTGAGGTCTTTGCGGGGGGGGAGGGGGTTGTGGGTGTACGCGCGGCGGGATGGGGGAGATTTTCCCCCTCGCCGTCATTTTCCCCCTTCTCCCCTTCCCCCCCTCCGCGGAGCAGCGGGGCGGGGGAGCGGGGGGTGGGCCCGCAGCTGCGCGCCCTGCGCATGCGCGCGTGTCCCCCCCACCCCCCGCCCGCGGTTGAAAGGCGGGGGTTCCCGCCGCGCTAACGGTCGCGGGCTCATTGGCGCCAAAGGCAGGGAAGGGAAAGGAGGGGATGCCGCTGCGGCAGCAGGCGAGAGCGCTCGGCGAGCAGGCGGGGAGCCCGGCGCAGAGGTAGGCAGGGGAGAGGGCGTGCGGGGCGCGGTCTCTCTTTTCGGAGAAAATTCCCGCTTGGCTCGGTTGCGGTTCTTTTCCTTCCTTCCTTCTGTCGGTTGGCAACCCGCGGCAGGGGCGGGCGGGCGGGCTGAAGGAGCGACCGGCCGTCCCCGCCGCCCGAGAAAGCAGGGCGGGAGCCGGGGCACGGGCAGGGCGGGGTAGAGACTCGGCAGCCGGGGTCAGAGACCGGTCGCGCCGCCGGGATTCCCCTCTCCCGCCGGGGCGCGGAGCCGGCGGGGGCTCCGCTGGGTCCTAAAGTCTCCCGTCGTCTTTCCCCGGGAGCGGCGAAACCTGCGGGCGGGAGGAGGAGCGGGTGGCCGGATTCGCCGTGAAGCGGGCGGTGGACGGGGGTGGGGGGGCGGCTTGAGGGCAAGAGGGGGGCCGGTGGGGGGGCGAGTTTCGCTCTCTGCGCGCGCGCGCGTCTGCCTCTGCCGCGCGCGAGGAGTTCGGGGAGGGGGGGGCTGTTGGGGGGTGCGGCGGCAGACGGGGGGGGTTCGGGCTGGGTGGGGGGGGGTGGGGAGGGGGTCGGCGGGAGCGTGTTTCTCTCTGCGTGCGCGCGTTTCTGCCTCTGCCGCCGGGATTCCCTTCTCCCGCCGGGGCGCGGAGCCGGCGGGGGCTCCGCTGGGTCCTAAAGTCTCCCGTCGTCTTTCCCCGGGAGCGGCGAAACCTGCGGGCGGGAGGAGGAGCGGGTGGCCGGATTCGCCGTGAAGCGGGCGGTGGACGGGGGTGGGGGTGGGGGGGCGGCTTGAGGGCAAGAGGGGGGCCGGTGGGGGGGCGAGTTTCGCTCTCTGCGCGCGCGCGCGTCTGCCTCTGCCGCGCGCGAGGAGTTCGGGGAGGGGGGGGCTGTTGGGGGGTGCGGCGGCAGACGGGGGGGGGTTCGGGCTGGTGGGGGGGGCGAGGGGGGTCGGCGGGGGGGGGATTTCCGCTCTTTGCTTTGCGTGCGCGCGTACCTGCCTCTGCCGCGCGCGAGGAGTTCGGGGAGGGGGGGGCTGTTGGGGGGTGCGGCGGCAGACGGGGGGGGGTTCGGGCTGGTGGGGGGGCCGAGGGGGGTCGGCGGGGGGGGATTTCCGCTCTTTGCTTTGCGTGCGCGCGTACCTGCCTCTGCCGCGCGCGAGGAGTTCGGGGAGGGGGGGGGCTGTTGGGGGGTGCGGCGGCAGACGGGGGGGTTCGGGCTGGGGGGCCTGCCGGGGCAGGCCCGCGTCCGTGGGCACGCGGTGGGCGGTGGCCGCGTGCGCGCAGGTGCGTGCCCGAGCGCGTGCGGCGGCAGGCGAGGGGTTCGGTTCCGGGGGCCTGCCGGGGGATGAGAGCGCGCTTGCGCGAAGCGAAAAGGCCCCGTAACGCTCTCGCTAACGTCGCCTTCTCTGTTACAGCCCGCCGGGTCGGCCGCGCCGATGTCCGGCTGCCACCCGTGCCCGCCTGCGGGCGCGGCCGCTCGGCTCTTCTGCCGGTCGAAACCCCGTCCCTGGGAAAGCAGCAGCAGCAGCCGCCGCCGCCGCCAGGGCCGTGTGCCCGGGCAGGGGCTGCCGGAGAGCCGGGCCGCCCTCCTGAGAAACGTCCGCCGTCGGCGGGAAGGGTGAGAACTGCCGAGAGGACGGTAAGGTAAGGCCCCGGCGGCCCGAGGCCAAGGGGGGGAACCGCTCCCTTCGCCGGCAGGGCGCCGTCGAGAGCCCCGCCGTCTCCCCCGGAGGGCTCGGCGCGCGTAAGACCCCCACGATCCCGGCCGTTAGAGCGTGCCCTGAAGGGAAGCCTCCCCCGGTCCTCCGTGCTCCGGTTGGGGGGGGGGTGGTGTGTGGTGGTGGTGGTGGGTGGGTGTGTGTGTCCAGTGCTTGGTGCCGGAGGCCGTCGGGAGAGCGACCGCAGCCTTCTCCGCCCGAGAGCCGCTGTCGGGAGGAATAGCCCTGAGCTCTCTTCTTCCTCATGCCCCCAGCCCCAGGTGCAGGCGGCCCCTCCGCGCCGAGGGCAGTTCTGTGGAGCAGCGTAAGCTAGCGTCCGGCTTGGAGATTCTCACGGCTGGCTTCTCTTCGGTACGTTCCAGTTCCTCAAACTTTTCCAGCGGGCGGGGGGGGGGAAGGGGGAAAAGCGCTTCTCCAACAGTCTGTCCCGGCAGCGCCACAGCGTCGTGGGCCGGAGAACCCGAAGGAGGCTCGTCTCGCCGCCTCACGGCATCGGCTCCGTCTGCGCCTTTCTTCGCGAGGGTTCCTCTAAGTCGGTCTCAGAAGCCGGGGTTACGGTGAGCTCGCTCCGGTAAGGAGCTCTTCCCTCGCTGCCTTCTGCCGTCGTCACACACGCGCCCCCCCCCGCCGCTGCCTTCGGGCCGTCCGCCTAGCGGGGAAGCTAAAGAGAAGGCCGGCCGGCCCGCCCCGTATTTAAAAAACACGCTCGCGCTCTTCCCCACAGGGAGCTGCCGATCTCCCGCCGTAGCGATAAGCGAAGGGATTTCTCCGAGCCGCCGCGTGGCTCCCGAGTTCCTCCGGCTCACGAGAGGGTAGGTCTGGGTGGTGCGGGAGTCGGGAACGTATCCCGGGAGAGCGCAAGCGCCTGCTCTGCCTGCAGAGGCGTCTCTCGCGCGTCCCCCGGAGCAGACCGGGCTCTCGTTTTTCACCGGGCTCTCGCCGGGAGCGATTCCGCCCCTTTGGGCGGCTGGAGAGCGTTTGTCTCCTGCGTGTTAGGGTCCCGAGGGCGCCTCGAGGACCCCGACGACCTTCGCCTGGCACCTGCGCCTGCACCCACCCGCCGCCGGCTCGCCTCTCGGGACTCGGCTGGCGTGCCCGTCCCCGCCCGTTTCAAGGGGCGGAGAGGGAGCTCTCCTCAGGTAAGGCGGCGTTTGCTTCCTAGCCGGGCTTTTGCTTTCAGCCGAAACTTTCCGCTTCCCGTTCTTCGTCGCGCCGGTCGGAGGCTCGAAAGCGTCCGTCAGCGGGGACGACGAAGGTCTGGGCCGCTCTAACGATGGGGCGCGCGCCCGCGAGGCTGCCGGGCTCTCTCTCCCTTTCCCGGCGTCGGCTCCCCTTTAGCGGCGTTGCGGAGCCGAAGCGGTTCTCCTGGACGCGGGCGGGACGGTAAGTAAGGCGTTGCGGGGACCCGGCTCCTTGCCGCGTAGGGCGTGTAAACGGCACCGTGCTTTTCCGCTTTTCCGGCTGGCGCGGCCGCGAGAAGGGTCGCACTTCTTCCCTTCCGTGGGCGGCGGACGCGCAGCTACGGCTGCCGGGCCGCTCTCGCCGAATGCCTCGCCTCTCGTCCGGTCCGATCCCCGCGGCCCGACCGCCTGAAGGTTTGCGCAAAGCCCCGGGCAAGGCCGCGTCGGTTTGCACGTCCCCGCGTCGGCCACGGGAAATATTTTGGCGGTCCCTCGACGAAGGGGTGAACTCGACGAGGCGCTTTGAGTCTTTCGGGTGGCTGCTGCCGTTGCTGTTCCGAAGAGCGGTCCGGGTGAGAGCGCCGGCGGTCGAGAGGCCTCCTGTGACCCGGTAGAGCCGGGTACTCGTCTGCCGAGGCGGGCTTGTTCTCTCGCCTCCCGGTGCGGGTGTCTATAGGTCAGAGGGCAGCGAGATGGCTCCTGCCAAAGGAAAGGCTGACGTTTCTAGCGACGCGAGGAAACGAAAAGCCCTTCCCGCAGCTTGCCGATACAACTCGCCGGGGGCGGCGGCGGCGGCGGCGGCGGCGGCGGCGCGTTTTGTCGGGCCGAGCGGCGGCCTTCTCGTGGGGGGGTGGGGGGAGGAGGCTCGGCGGCCCGAAGCCAGCCGTAGTCCGTGACGGCGCCTAGGTCGCCGTGACTCCCCTACGACGGTATCTGCCCTGACGTCCCTCCCTTCCTCTCTCCCCTCCAGCGTCCGGGTCTCGAGGAGAAGCAGGAGAGCGCCTTTCCGCCCCCCGCAGAAAGCAGCGGCTTCGCCCGAGGCCGGGCCCCCCCGCGTCGAGGTAGCCCGCCGACGTGCCGCCGCCGCGCCCGGGAGAGGTGGGTCAGGTAGGGGTCAGGACCGAGGCGGGGGGAAGGCGAGAGGGCCGCGCCACCCCCCCGGCCCGCTCGCGCCGGCTCTTGCGGGAAGGCCCACGTCCCACCCCACGTCCTGCCCCACAGGCCCCTTCTCTGCCCCACATCCCCCGTAACGGGATGAGAACCCCCTCCCTCTGCCCCACATGCTGCCCCACGGGCCCCTTCTCTGCCCCACATCCCCCCCAACGGCACCACACCCCCCTCCCTCTGCCCCACATCCTGCCCCACAGGCCCCCTCTCTGCCCCACATCCTGCCCCACAGGCCCCTTCTCTGCCCCACATCCCCCCCAACGGCACCACACCCCCCTCCCTCTGCCCCACATCCTGCCCCACAGGCCCCTTCTCTGCCCCACATCCCCCGTAACGGGATCAGAACCCCCTCCCTCTGCCCCACATCCTGCCCCACAGGCCCCTTCTCTGCCCCACATGCCCCCGTAACGGGATCAGAACCCCCTCCCTCTGCCCCACATCCTGCCCCACAGGCCCCTTCTCTGCCCCACACCCCCAGTAACGGGATCAGAACGCCCTCCCTCTGCCCCACATCCTGCCCCACAGGCCCCTTCTCTGCCCCACATGCCCCCGTAACGGGATCAGAACCCCCTCCCTTGGCCCCACATCCTGCCCCACAGGCCCCTTCTCTGCCCCACATTCCCCCGTAACGGGATCAGAACCCCCTCCCTCTGCCCCGCATCCTGCCCCACAGGCCCCTTCTCTGCCCCACATCCCCTGTAACGGGATGAGAACCCCCTCCCTCTGCCCCACATCCTGCCCCACAGGCCCCTTCTCTGCCCCACATTCCCCCGTAACGGGATCAGAACCCCCTCCCTCTGCCCCGCATCCTGCCCCACAGCCCCCTTCTCTGCCCCACATCCCCCGTAACGGGATGAGAACCCCCTCCCTCTGCCCCACATCCTGCCCCACAGGCCCCTTCTCTGCCCCACATCCCCCCCAACAGCACCACACCCCCCTCCCTCTGCCCCACATCCTGCCCCACAGGCCCCTTCTCTGCCCCACATTCCCCCGTAACGGGATCAGAACCCCCTCCCTCTGCCCCGCATCCTGCCCCACAGGCCCCTTCTCTGCCCCACATCCCCCATAACGGGATGAGAACCCCCTCCCTCTGCCCCACATCCTGCCCCACAGGCCCCTTCTCTGCCCCACATCCCCCCCAACAGCACCACACCCCCCTCCCTCTGCCCCACATCCTGCCCCACAGCCCCCTTCTCTGCCCCAAGTCCCCCATAACGGGATGAGAACCCCCTCCCCCTGCCCCGCATCCTGCCCCACAGGCCCCTTCTCTGCCCCACATCCCCCCCAACAGCACCACACCCCCCTCCCTCTGCCCCACATCCTGCCCCACAGCCCCCTTCTCTGCCCCAAGTCCCCCATAACGGGATGAGAACCCCCTCCCCCTGCCCCACATCCTGCCCCACAGGCCCCTTCTCTGCCCCACATGCCCCCCAACAGCACCAGAACCCCCTCCCTCTGCCCCGCATCCTGCCCCCCAACAGCACCAGAACCCCCTCCCTCTGCCCCGCATCCTGCCCCACAGGCCTCTTCTCTGCCCCACATCCCCCGTAACGGGATCAGAACGCCCTCCCTCTGCCCCACATCCTGCCCCACAGGCCCCTTCTCTGCCCCACATGCCCCCGTAACGGGATCAGAACCCCCTCCCTCTGCCCCACATCCTGCCCCACAGGCCCCTTCTCTGCCCCACATGCCCCCGTAACGGGATCAGAACGCCCTCCCTCTGCCCCACATCCTGCCCCACAGGCCCCTTCTCTGCCCCACATGCCCCCGTAACGGGATCAGAACCCCCTCCCTCTGCCCCGCATCCTGCCCCACAGGCCCCTTCTCTGCCCCACATTCCCCCGTAACGGGATCAGAACCCCCTCCCTCTGCCCCGCATCCTGCCCCACAGCCCCCTTCTCTGCCCCACATCCCCCGTAACGGGATGAGAACCCCCTCCCTCTGCCCCACATCCTGCCCCACAGGCCCCTTCTCTGCCCCACATCCCCCCCAACAGCACCACACCCCCCTCCCTCTGCCCCACATCCTGCCCCACAGGCCCCTTCTCTGCCCCACATTCCCCCGTAACGGGATCAGAACCCCCTCCCTCTGCCCCGCATCCTGCCCCACAGGCCCCTTCTCTGCCCCACATCCCCCGTAACGGGATGAGAACCCCCTCCCTCTGCCCCACATCCTGCCCCACAGGCCCCTTCTCTGCCCCACATCCCCCCCAACAGCACCACACCCCCCTCCCTCTGCCCCACATCCTGCCCCACAGGCCCCTTCTCTGCCCCAAGTCCCCCATAACGGGATGAGAACCCCCTCCCCCTGCCCCGCATCCTGCCCCACAGGCCCCTTCTCTGCCCCACATCCCCCCCAACAGCACCACACCCCCCTCCCTCTGCCCCACATCCTGCCCCACAGCCCCCTTCTCTGCCCCAAGTCCCCCATAACGGGATGAGAACCCCCTCCCCCTGCCCCACATCCTGCCCCACAGGCCCCTTCTCTGCCCCACATGCCCCCCAACAGCACCAGAACCCCCTCCCTCTGCCCCGCATCCTGCCCCCCAACAGCACCAGAACCCCCTCCCTCTGCCCCGCATCCTGCCCCACAGGCCCCTTCTCTGCCCCACATCCCCCGTAACGGGATCAGAACGCCCTCCCTCTGCCCCACATCCTGCCCCACAGGCCCCTTCTCTGCCCCACATGCCCCCGTAACGGGATCAGAACCCCCTCCCTCTGCCCCACATCCTGCCCCACAGGCCCCTTCTCTGCCCCACATGCCCCCGTAACGGGATCAGAACGCCCTCCCTCTGCCCCACATCCTGCCCCACAGGCCCCTTCTCTGCCCCACATGCCCCCGTAACGGGATCAGAACCCCCTCCCTCTGCCCCACATCCTGCCCCACAGGCCCCTTCTCTGCCCCACATGCCCCCCAACAGCACCAGAACCCCCTCCCTCTGCCCCGCATCCTGCCCCCCAACAGCACCAGAACCCCCTCCCTCTGCCCCGCATCCTGCCCCACAGGCCTCTTCTCTGCCCCACATCCCCCCCAACGGCACCAGAACCCCCTCCCTCTGCCCCGCATCCTGCCCCACAGGCCTCTTCTCTGCCCCACATCCCCCGTAACGGGATCAGAACCCCTTCCCTCTGCCCCACATCCTGCCCCACAGGCCCCTTCTCTGCCCCACACCCCCCGTAACGGGATCAGAACCCCCTCCCTCTGCCCCACATGCTGCCCCACGGGCCCCTTCTCTGCCCCACATCCCCCCCAACGGCACCACACCCCCCTCCCTCTGCCCCACATGCTGCCCCACAGCCCCCTTCTCTGCCCCAAGTCCCCCATAACGGGATGAGAACCCCCTCCCTCTGCCCCACATCCTGCCCCACAGGCCCCTTCTCTGCCCCACATGCCCCCCAACAGCACCAGAACCCCCTCCCTC
>NW_027414395.1:0-16801 GCF_964106895.1 Numenius arquata
GGTTATGGGGGTCCATGGGGGGGTTATGGGGGGTTATGGGGGTCCTTGGGGGGCTATAGGGGGATATGGGGGGGATATTGGAGTCCCTGGGGGGGCTAATGGGGGGGCTATGGGGGGATATTGGGGTCCAGGGGGTTGCTGGGGGGGCTATGGGGGGATATGGGGGGATATGGGAGGGCTATGGGGGGATACTGGGGTCCCGGGGGGTCCCTGGGGGGGCTATGGGGGGGTTATGGGGGTCCCTGGAGGGGTTATGGGGGGATATTGGGGTCCCTGGGGGGGCTATGGGGGTCCCTGGGGGGGTATGGGGGGATATTGGGGTCCCTGGGGCATATTGGGGTCCCTGGGGAGGCTATGGGGGGGTTGTGGGGGGATATTGGGGTCCCTGGGGGGGCTATGGGGCACTTGGGGGGCTGGGGGGCAGCGGGGGGGGCCGGTATCGGGGTCCCCGGGGTCGGATATGGGGGGGTTACGGGGAGATATTGGGGTCCCGGGGGGTCCCTGGGGGGGTTATGGGGGGCTATGGGGGGATATTGGGGTCCCTGGGGGGTTATGGGGGGGTCCTTGGGGGGATATTGGGGTCCCGGGGGGTCCCTGAGGGGGCTATGGGGGGGTTATGGGGGTCCCTGGAGGGGTTATGGGGGGATATTGGGGTCCCTGGGGGGGCTATGGGGCACTTGGGGGGCTGTGTGGGGGTCCCTGAGGGGGGCACTTGTGGGTCCCGGGGGTGAGTTTGGGGTCCCCCCCCCAGAGGAGGCGGCGCAGGTTTTGGGGCGTCTCCACCGGGCCCGGCCCCCCCCCAACATCGACCTCAGCCCCCCCCGGCGGTGAGTGCCCCATAGCGCCCCACACCCTGCCCCATAGCGCCCCATAGTGCCCGCACCCTGCCCCATAGCGCCCCACACCCTGCCCCATAGCGCTCCGTAGCGCCCCACACCCTGCCCCATAGCGCCCCATAGCACCCCCCACCGTGCCCCATAGCGCCCCATAGCCCACCCAACTGCCCCATAGCACCCCACACCGTGCCCCATAGCACCCCATAGCGCCCCTAACCTGCCTCATAGCCCCCCCAACTGCCCCATAGCCCCCCCCAACTGCCCCATAGCCCCCCCAAACTGCCCCATAGCCCCCCCAACTGCCCCATAGCCCCCCCACACTGCCCCATAGCCCCCCCAACTGCCCCATAGCCCCCCCCACAAACTGCCCCATAGCCCCCCCCAAACTGCCCTATAACCACCCAAACTGCCCCATAGCCCCCCCAAACCTACTCTATAGTCCCTCAACCGCCCCATAGCCCCCCCAACCTGCCCCATAGCCCCCCCAACTGCCCCATAGCGCCACCAAACGCCCCATAGCCCCCCCAACTGCCCCATAGCCCCCCCAAACCTGCCCCATAGCCCCCCAAATTGCCCCATAGCCCCCCAAACCTGCCCCCCCGCTGTCCGTCTCTCCCCCCCCCAGGCCCCAGCTGCTGGGGGACGCCCAGGCCGAGATGGCGGCGCTGGAACTGGCCCCCGACCCCTTCTTCGGGGTGATGGTGCCGGGGCTGCCCAGCCCCACGGCGCTGCCCCAGGTACCTCTGCCCCACGGCGCCCCACGGCGCCTCCCCCCCCCCCCCCCCCAACACCCCCAAATCCGCCCCTTTTCCCCCAAACCAGGTGCAACGGCTGCTGGAGGAGCTGCTCCCCCCCCCCGGTGAGCTCTGCCCCACAAGTGTGGGGCTGGGGAAGGGGAGGGGGGGGTGGTATAGACCCCGCCCCCCCCAACTCCTACCCCCCCACACCGTGACCCCCAACCTGCCCCCCCAGGGCCCCCCCCGACCGTGTCCCCCGAGGCCATCACCCTGCGGGAGCCCGAGCCCATCCTGCTGCCGGGCCTGGAGGTTGGGGGGCTGCCCCATAGCGAGGGGCCCTGGGGGGCTGCCCCATAGCTGGGGAGGGGGGGAGGGACTTGGGGGCTGCCCCATAGCGAGGGGTCTGGGGGGGGCTGCCCCGTAGCTGGGGGGGGGAGGGAGAGTTGGGGGGCTGCCCCATAGGTGGGGAGGGTGGGGAGGACTTGGGGGGCTGCCCCATAGCGAAGGGCTGGGGGGGCTGCCCCATAGCTGGGGGGGGGTAGGGACTTGGGGGGCTGCCCCATAGCGAGGGGCCCTGGGGGGCTGCCCCATAGCTGGGGAGGGGGGAGGGACTTGGGGGCTGCCCCATAGCGAGGGGTCTGGGGGGGCTGCCCCGTAGCTGGGGGGGGGGAAGGGAGAGTTGGGGGGCTCCCCCATAGGTGGGGAGGGTGGGGAGGACTTGGGGGGCTGCCCCATAGCGAAGGGCTGGGGGGGCTGCCCCGTAGCTGGGGGGGGTGGGGAGTTGGGGGGCTGCCCCATAGCGAAGGGCTGGGGGGGCTGCCCCATAGCTGGGGGGGGTGGGGAGTTGGGGGCCTGCCCCATAGGTGGGGGGGGAGGGGGAGTTGGGGGGCTGCCCCATAGCTCGGGGGGGGGAGGGGGAGTTGGGGGGCTGCCCCATAGCTGGGGGGGGAGGGGGAGTTGGGGGGCTGCCCCATAGCCAGCAGAGGGGAGGTGGGGACTTGGGGGGCTGCCCCATAGCGGGGAGAGGTGGGGGGGGTGCGGTGCGGTTGTGGGGCTGCCCCATAGCGCTGTGGGGCGCAGGAGGAGCTGCCGGAGGTGACGGTGCGGGAGCTGGAGCTGCTGGCGGAGGTGGAGGGAGGAGGTGCTGCCCCCCGGTGAGGGCACTTGTGGGGCTGGGGGGGGCACTTGGGGGGCAGGGGAGGAACTTAGGGGGCAGTTGTGGGTCTGGGGGAGGAACTGGGGGGCAGTTGTGGGGCTGGAGGAGGCAGTTGTGGGGCAGAGGAGGCACTTACGGGGCACTTGTGGGGCTGGGGGGGCAGTTGTGGGGCTGGGGGGGGCACTTAGGGGGCAGGGGAGGAACTTGGGGGGCAGTTGTGGGGCTGGAGGGGGCAGTTGTGGGGCAGGGGAGGCACTTACGGGGCACTTGTGGGGCTGGGGGAGCACTTGTGGGTCTGGTGGAGGCACTTGTGGGGCTGAGAGGGCATTTGTGGGGCTGGGGGGGGACACTTGTGGGGCTGAGAAGACACTTGTGGGGCTGGGGGGGCACTTAGGGGGCACTTGTGGGTCTGGTGGAGGCAGTTGTGGGGCTGGGGGGGCACTTGTGGGGCTGGGGAGGAACTTGTGGGGCTGGGAGAGGCACTTGTGGGGCAGGAGAGGCACTTGTGGGGCACTTGTGGGGCTGGGGGAGGAACTTGTGGGGCTGAGAGGGCACTTGTGGGGCAGGAGAGGAACTGAGGGAGCACTTGTGGGGCAGGAGAGGCACTTGTGGGGCACTTGTGGGGCTGGGGGAGGCAGTTGTGGGGCTGGGGGGGCACTTGTGGGGCTGGGGAGGAACTTGTGGGGCTGGGAGGGGCACTTAGGGGGCAGGAGAGGAACTGAGGGAGCACTTGTGGGGCTGGGGGGGCACTTGTGGGGCTGGGAGAGGCACTTGTGGGGCAGGAGAGGCACTTGTGGGGCACTTGTGGGGCTGGGGGAGGAACTTGTGGGGCTGAGAGGGCACTTGTGGGGCTGGGGGGCACTTGTGGGGCTGGGAGAGGCACTTGTGGGGCAGGAGAGGCACTTGTGGGGCACTTGTGGGGCTGGAGGAGGAACTTGTGGGGCTGAGAGGGCACTTGTGGGGCACTTGTGGGGCTGGGGGGCACTTGTGGGGCTGGGAGAGGCACTTGTGGGGCAGGAGAGGCACTTGTGGGGCACTTGTGGGGCTGGGGGAGGCAGTTGTGGGGCTGGGGGGGCACTTGTGGGGCTGGGGAGGAACTTGTGGGGCTGGGAGGGGCACTTAGGGGGCAGGAGAGGAACTGAGGGAGCACTTGTGGGGCTGGGGGGGCACTTGTGGGGCTGGGAGAGGCACTTGTGGGGCAGGAGAGGCACTTGTGGGGCACTTGTGGGGCTGGGGGAGGAACTTGTGGGGCTGAGAGGGCACTTGTGGGGCTGGGGGGCACTTGTGGGGCTGGGAGAGGCACTTGTGGGGCAGGAGAGGCACTTGTGGGGCACTTGTGGGGCTGGGGGAGGAACTTGTGGGGCTGAGAGGGCACTTGTGGGGCAGGAGAGGAACTGAGGGAGCACTTGTGGGGCAGGAGAGGCACTTGTGGGGCACTTGTGGGGCTGGGGGAGGCAGTTGTGGGGCTGGGGGGGCACTTGTGGGGCTGGGGAGGAACTTGTGGGGCTGGGAGGGGCACTTAGGGGGCAGGAGAGGAACTGAGGGAGCACTTGTGGGGCTGGGGGGGCACTTGTGGGGCTGGGAGAGGCACTTGTGGGGCAGGAGAGGCACTTGTGGGGCACTTGTGGGGCTGGGGGAGGAACTTGTGGGGCTGAGAGGGCACTTGTGGGGCTGGGGGGCACTTGTGGGGCTGGGAGAGGCACTTGTGGGGCAGGAGAGGCACTTGTGGGGCACTTGTGGGGCTGGGGGAGGAACTTGTGGGGCTGAGAGGGCACTTGTGGGGCAGTTGTGGGGCTGGGGGGCACTTGTGGGGCTGGGAGAGGCACTTGTGGGGCAGGAGAGGCACTTGTGGGGCACTTGTGGGGCTGGGGGAGGCAGTTGTGGGGCTGGGGGGGCACTTGTGGGGCTGGGGAGGAACTTGTGGGGCTGGGAGGGGCACTTAGGGGGCAGGAGAGGAACTGAGGGGGCACTTGTGGGGCTGGGGGGGCACTTGTGGGGCACTTGTGGGGCTGGGGGGGTGGGGGGGGGCCACTTGTGGGGCGCTCCGCCCCCCCCCCCCTCCCCTCCCCAGCCCCACGGCGCGCCTGCCCTGCCCCACAGCAGAGGAGCTCCCCGAGGTCCCGCCGCCCCCCCCGCCGCCCGTGGGTGAGCACTTATGGGGCAGGATGGGGGGGGGGGGGGTCACCCACTTATGGGGCAGAGGGAAGGGGGGGGTGCGTGTGTCCCACTTATGGGGCAGCCCCCCAACCTCTCTTTTCACCCCCCAGCCCCCCCACCCCCGGAGAAGCCCGCCCCCCCCCTTCCGCCCCCCGAGGTAGATGTGTGGGGCGGCCGTGGGGCGGATGTGGGGCAGCCGTGGGGCAGGCGCTGACCCTCTGCCTCAGGCCGTCCCCCCACCCCGTCGCCGCCGCCGCCGCCCCCCGGCTCTGCCCCACATCGACGTCCAGCCCCACATCCCCAGCGCCGAGTTCCGGGCCCAGCTCCTCCAGCCCCACGGCCACTGCCGCCCCATGGTGAGCGTGTGGGGCAGGCTGTGGGGCAGGCTGTGGGGCAGGCTGTGGGGCAGGGTGTGGGGCGGAACCCCCCCCCTCACCGGGGCCTTCCCTGCCCCACAGATTCTGCTGGAGCCGCCCCACAAGCGGCGCCGGACCCCCAAGGAGCTGCTGGAGACCCCCACCTGCGGTGAGTTGTGGGGCGGGATGTGGGGCAGGATGTGGGGCGGGATGTGGGGCGGGATGTGGGGCGGACGTTCCTCCCCCCCTCCCGGGCCCCATAGAAAACCGTTACTTGTGGGGCGGCCGGGCCCCCGCCTGCCCCACGCTTCCTGGAGGTCTCCTCCCCTGCCCCACAGGTTGGCTGCCCCCCGACTTGTGGGGCCTGTGGGGCCGCTGCGCCCGCCCCCGGCCTGCCCCACGGCGACCCCCGGAGCTCCCCAGCGAGCTGGAGGTGAGCACCCTGCCCCATAGCGCCCCCCAGATGTGGGTCTGAGGCCTCCCTGCCCCATAGAAACCCCCCACTTGGGGGGCACACGGGCCTCGCTGCCCCATAGCGCCCCCCAGATGTGGGTCTGAGTCACGCTTGCCCCATAGATGTGGGTCTGAGTCACCCCTGCCCCCCAGATGTGGGTCTGAGGCCTCCCTGCCCCATAGAAACCCCCCACTTGGGGGGCACACGGGCCTCCCTGCCCCATAGCGCCCCCCAGATGTGGGTCTGAGTCACCCCTGCCCCATAGATGTGGGTCTGAGGTGCCCACTTGGGGGGCACATGGGTCTCTCCGCCCCATAGAAACCCCCCACTTGGGGGGAACACAGGCCTTCCTGCCCCATAGTGCCCCACAGATGTGGGTCTGAGTCGCCCCTGCCCCATAGATGTGGGTCTGAGTCACCCCTGCCCCACAGATGTGGGTCTGAGGCCTTCCTGCCCCATAGAAACCCCCCACTTGGGGGGCACACGGGCCTCCCTGCCCCATAGTGCCCCACAGATGTGGGTCTGAGTCGCCCCTGCCCCACAGATGTGGGTCTGAGGCCTCCCTGCCCCATAGAAACCCCCCACTTGGGGGGCACACGGGCCTCCCTGCCCCATAGAAACCCCCCAGATGTGGGTCTGAGTCACGCTTGCCCCATAGATGTGGGTCTGAGGTGCCCACTTGGGGGGCACATGGGTCTCTCCGCCCCATAGAAACCCCCCACTTGGGGGGAACACAGGCCTTCCTGCCCCATAGCGCCCCACAGATGTGGGTCTGAGTCGCCCCTGCCCCATAGATGTGGGTCTGAGGCGCCCCTGCCCCACAGGTGCTGCGGGAGGCGCTGGAGCCCAGCCTGCCCGTCCTGCCCTCCTCGGGTGAGCGACCCACGGCGCCGTGGGGCTGGATGGGGGGGGGGGGGTGGGGTGGCTGTGGGTCGCTATGGGGTTTCTGTGGGTCGCTATGGGGTGGTTATGGGTCGCTATCGGTCGCTATGGGTCACTGTGGGTCTCGATGGAATCACTATGGGTCGCTGTGGGTCGCTATGGGTCGCTGTGGGTCACGCTATGGGTCGCTGTGGGATATCTATGGGTTGCTGTGGGTCACTGGATTGCTGTGGGTCATGCTATGGGTCGCTATGGGGTATCTATGGGTCGCTGTGGGTCTCGATGGCGTTGCTATGGGTCGCTGTGGGGTATCTATGGGTCGCTATGGGTCGCTATGGGGTCTCTATGGGTCGCTATGGGGTCTCTATGGGTCGCTGTGGGGTATCTATGGGTCGCTATGGGGTATCTATGGGTCGCTATGGGTCGCTATGGGGTATCTATGGGTCGCTGTGGGGTATCTATGGGTCTCTATGGGTCGCTGTGGGGTATCTATGGGTCGCTATGGGTCGCTGTGGGTCACGATGCATTGCTGTGGGTCTCGCTATGGGTCACTGTGGGTCTCGATGGGGTTGCTATGGGTCGCTGTGGGGTATCTTTGGGTCGCTATGGGTCTCGATGGGGTCGCTATGGGTCGCTGTGGGGTATCTATGGGTCGCTATGGGGTATCTATGGGTCGCTATGGGTCGCTATGGGGTATCTATGGGTCGCTATGGGTCGCTGTGGGGTCTCTATGGGTCGCTATGGGTCTCTATGGGTCGCTGTGGGGTATCTATGGGTTGCTATGGGGTATCTAGGGGTATCTATGGGTCGCTGTGGGTCGCGATGGGGTCGCTATGGGTCGCTATGGGGTATCTATGGGTCTCTATGGGTCGCTGTGGGGTATCTATGGGTCGCTATGGGGTATCTATGGGTCGCTATGGGTCGCTGTGGGGTATCTATGGGTCGCTATGGGGTATCTATGGGTCGCTATGGGTCGCTGTGGGTCACGCATTGCTGTGGGTCTCGCTATGGGTCACTGTGGGTCTCGATGGGGTCGCTATGGGTCTCGATGGCGTTGCTATGGGTCGCTGTGGGGTATCTATGGGTCGCTATGGGGTATCTATGGGTCTCTATGGGTCGCTGTGGGGTATCTATGGGTCGCTGTGGGGTATCTATGGGTCGCTATGGGTCGCTGTGGGTCACGATGCATTGCTGTGGGTCACGCTATGGGTCACTGTGGGTCGCTGTGGGGTGTCTATGGGTCGCTGTGGGTCACTGTGGGGTATCTATGGGTCGCTATGGGTCGCTGTGGGTCACGCTATGGGTCTGCCCCACAGAGATCTCCCTGGAGGCGCTGGAGGAGGAGCTCCGCCCCCCGCCCCCCCTCCCCCCCCCCCCCGCCGGAGGAGCGACGGTGAGAGGGGGACGTGTGGGGCAGAGTCGAGATGTGGGGCGGGGGGGGGGGGGGACACGACGACGCCGTGGGGCAGACGCTCACCCCCCCGCCCCACATCCCGCCCCATAGCGTCCCCCCTCCCCCTTTGCCCGAGCTGCCGGAGCTGCCCCTCCCCCCCGACATCCGCCGCCTCCGCAGGTCAGCGCCCCTCCCCCGCCCCCAGCCCCACACTTGGGGGTCGCTCCCGCCCCATAGATGTGGGGCACGGACCCTCGTGTGTGTGTGTGTGTCCCCCCCCCAGGCTGCTGCTGGAGGCGGCGCGACGCGAGGGGGGGGCGGAGCTGGGGGAGCTGCTGCCCCCCGGGACCCCCCCGCCGCGCCGTGGGGCGGCTCTTCTGCCTCTGCCTGGGTGAGCCGGGGGGCGCCCCACACTTGGGGGGCAGACCCACGCTTGGGGGGCGGAGAGACACTTGGGGGGCAGAGAGACACCCGGGGGGCGGAGACACACTTGGGGGGCGGAGACACACTTGGGGGGTGGGCACACTTGGGGGGCGGAGACACTTGGGGGGGTGGAGATACTTGGGCGCCCCACACTTGGGGGTCAGACCCACACTTAGGGGGTGGAGACACTTGGGGGGTGCTCCACACTTGGGGGACGGAGACACTTGGGGGTTAGACCCACACTTGGGGGGCGGGGACGCACTTGGGGGGCGGAGACACTTGGGTGCCCCACACTTGGGGGTCAGACCCACACTTAGGGGGTGGAGACACTTGGGGGGTGGGCACACTTGGGGGGTGGAGATACTTGGGTGCCCCACACTTGGGGGGTGGAGACACTTGGGGGGCAGAGACACTTGGGTGCCCCACACTTGGGGGTCAGACCCACACTTAGGGGGTGGAGACACTTGGGGGGCAGAGAGACACTTGGGGGGCGGAGACACTTGGGTGCCCCACACTTGGGGGTCAGACCCACACTTAGGGGGTGGAGACACTTGGGGGGCGCCCCACACTTGGGGGGCGGGGACACACTTGGGGGGTGGAGACACTTGGGGGGTGCCCCACACGTGGGGGTCAGACCCACACTTGGGGGGTGACCCACACCTGGGGGGTGGGGACACATTTGGGGGGGCAGAGAAACACTTGGGGGGTGGGGACGCACTTGGGGGGCAGACCCACACTTGGGGGGCGGAGAGACACTTGGGGGGTGGGCACACTTGGGGGGTGGAGATACTTGGGCGCCCCACACTTGGGGGTCAGACCCACACTTAGGGGGTGGAGACACTTGGGGGGTGACCCACACGTGGGGGTCAGACCCACACTTGGGGGGTGCTCCACACTTGGGGGACGGAGACACTTGGGGGTCAGACCCACACTTGGGGGGCGGAGACACTTGGGTGCCCCACACTTGGGGGTCAGACCCACACTTGGGGGGTGCCCCACACTTGGGGGACGGAGACACTTGGGGGTTAGACCCGCACTTGGGGGGCGGGGACGCACTTGGGGGGCGGAGACACTTGGGTGCCCCACACTTGGGGGTCAGACCCACACTTAGGGGGTGGAGACACTTGGGGGGCGGAGAGACAGTTGGGGGGCAGGGAGACACTTGGGCAGACCCACACTTGGGGGGCGGGGACACACTTGGGGGGTGACCCACACTTGGGGGGCGGGGACACACTTGGGGGGTGCCCCACACTTGGGGGGTGGAGACACTTGGGGGGCGGGGACACACTTGGGGGGCGGAGACACTTGGGTGCCCCACACTTGGGGGTCAGACCCACACTTAGTGGGTGGAGACACTTGGGGGTCAGACCCACACTTGGGCGGAGAGACACTTGGGGGGTGGAGATACTTGGGTGCCCCACATGTGGGAGTCAGACCCACACTTGGGGGGCGGAGACACTTGGGGGTCAGACCCACACTTGGGGGGCAGAGACACACTTGGGGGGCGGAGACACTTGGGGGTCAGACCCACACTTGGGGGACAGAGACACACTTGGGGGGCAGAGAAACACTTGGGGGGCGGAGAGACACTTGGGGGGTGGGGACACACTTGTGGGGTGACCCACACTTGGGGGACGGAGACACTTGGGGGTTAGACCCACACTTGGGGGGGCGGGGACACACTTGAGGGCAGAGACACTTGGGTGCCCCACACTTGGGGGTCAGACCCACACTTAGGGGGTGGAGACACTTGGGGGGCGGAGAGACACTTGGGGGGTGGGCACACTTGGGGGGCGGAGACACTTGGGTGCCCCACACTTGGGGGTCAGACCCACACTTGGGGGGCGGAGAGACACTTGGGGGGTGGGCACACTTGGGGGGGTGGAGATACTTGGGTGCCCCACACTTGGGGGTCAGACCCACACTTAGGGGGTGGAGACACTTGGGGGGCAGAGACACTTGGGTGCCCCACACTTGGAGGTCAGACCCACACTTGGGGGGTGCCCCACACTTGGGGGACGGAGACACTTGGGGGTTAGACCCACACTTGGGGGGCAGGGACACACTTGGGGGGCGGAGACACTTGGGTGCCCCACACTTGGGGGTCAGACCCACACTTAGGGGGTGGGGAGACACTTGGGGGTCAGACCCACACTTGGGCGGAGAGACACTTGGGGGGTGGAGATACTTGGGTGCCCCACACGTGGGGGTCAGACCCACACTTGGGGGGTGACCCACACCTGGGGGGTGGGGACACACTTGGGGGGGCAGAGAAACACTTGGGGGGTGGGGACGCACTTGGGGGTCAGACCCACACTTGGGGGGCGGGGACACACTTGGGGGGTGCCCCACACTTGGGGGGCAGAGACACTTGGGTGCCCCACGCTTGGGGGTCAGACCCACACTTAGGGGGTGGACACACTTGGGGGTCAGACCCACACTTGGGCGGAGAGACACTTGGGGGGTGGAGATACTTGGGTGCCCCACACTTGGGGGTCAGACCCACACTTGGGGGGTGGAGACACACTTGGGGGGTGCCCCACACTTGGGGGGTGGAGACACTTGTGGGGCAGAGACACTTGGGTGCCCCACACTTGGGGGTCAGACCCACACTTGGGGGGGTGCCCCACACTTGGGGGTCCGACCCTGCATCCACCCCCACCCCCACCAACCCCCCCCCCCCAACTTGGGGTGCTTCCCCTTCGCTCCCGCCGCGTCCCCGCCCCCCAAGTGTGTGCCTGCCCCCCAAGTGTGGGTCCGCCCCCCAAGTGTGGGTCTGCCCCCCAACCGCCCCCCGCCCCCCAGAGCTGTGTGGGGCGGGCTGGCTGCGGCTGGAGCAGGCCCAGCCCTACGGACCCATCGCCGTGGGGCCGGGACCCCGCGGGGCCCCTCCCCCTTCCCCGGGGCTGTGACGTCATCGGCCCCGCCCACCCCCGTGACGTCATCACCGCTGACATCATCACCATCTCCAACATCATCATCGCTGACATCATCATCGCTGACATCACACCCCCCCCGTGACATCATCGCGCCCCCCCCCCCCCCCGGTGACATCACGCCGACGTCATGGTTCCCGGCGATGATGTCATCGCGCTGACGTCACGGAGGCCCCGCCCCCTCCCCCCCCAGTCAACAGGTGGGGGGAGGGGCGTCGGCCACGCCCTGTCGGGAGGGGGAGGGGTTGAGGTGGTGACGTCACAAGGGGGCGGGGCGGTTGGGGGGCAGGGCGTGACTTGTGGGGCAGGGGTCACTTATGGGGCAGGGGTCACTTATGGGGCAGGGGTCAGTTGTGGGTCCGGGGTCACTTATGGGGCAGGGGATACTTATGGGGCAGGGGGTCACTTGTGGGGCAGGGGTTAGTTATGGGGCAGCGGTCACTTGTGGGTCTGGGGTGACTTGTGGGGCAGGGGCTGTATGTGTGGGTCTGGGGTTGCTCATGGGGCAGGGCTTAGTTATGGGGCAGAGGATCACTTGTGGGGCAGCAGTCACTTATGGGGCAGGGGTCAGTTATGGGGCAGGGGTCACTTGTGGGGCAGAGCTTAGTTATGGGTCCAGGGTAACTTGTGGGGCAGGGGCTGTATGTGTAGGTCTGGGGCCGCTTGTGGGGCAGGGGTTAGTTATGGGGCAGGGGGTCACTTGTGGGGCAGGAGATCACTGGTGGGGCAAAGGATCACTTGTGGGGCAGGGGTTAGTTATGGGGCAATGTTTAGTTATGGGGCAGGGGTCACTTATGGGACAAGAGTTAGTTATGGGGCAGAGGATCACTTGTGGGGCAGGAGTCACTTAAGGGGCAGGGGGTCACTTATGGGGCAGGGGTTAGTTATGGGGCAGGGGGTCACTTGTGGGTCTCACCAGGAGCCGCCGCAGCCGCTCAGCCTCGCTGGGGGGCAGCCGCTCCAGGCCCCCCTCGAATTCCGTGGGGCAGCTGCCCCACACGTCCCGCAGCAGCCCCACAAGTCCCACCTCCAGCTCTGGGGGGGAGGGGGCAGCCAGGGGTCAGCGACCCCCCCCCCCTGCCCCACGGCGACCCACAGCGACCCCCCTCGGCCCCACAGCGACCCCCCCTCTGCCCCACAGTGACCCATAGCGACCCCCCTCGGCCCCATAGTGACCACCTCCTGCCCCACGGCAACCCCCCCCTGCCCCACGGCAGCCCCCCTCTGCCCCACAGCGACCTCCCTCTGCCCCACGGTGACACCCCCCGCCCCACAGCGGCCACCTCCTGCCCCACAGTGACCCATAGCGGCCCACAACTGCCCCACAGCAACTCCCCTCTGCCCCATAGTGACCGCCTCCTGCCCCACGGCGACCCACAACTGCCCCACGGCGACCCCCCCCTCTGCCCCACAGCGACCCACAACTGCCCCATGGTGACCCCCCTCTGCCCCCCGGCGACCCCCCCTGCCCCACAGCGACAACTCCTGCCCCCCAGCGACCCACAACTGCCCCACGGCGACCCCCCCCTCTGCCCCACAGCGACCCACAACTGCCCCACGGTGACCCCCCTCTGCCCCACAGCGACCCCCCCGCCCCACAGTGACATCTCCTGCCCCACGGCGACCCCCAAGCGCCCCTCAACCACCCCTCCAACCCCACATCCCCCCCAACTCCCCCCCCACTCCAGTGCCCCCCAAGTGCCTCCCAGCCCCACATCCCCCCCCAAGTGCCCCACGCCCCCCACTGCCCCCCAAGTGCGGTACCGTGGGGCAGGCGCCCGCTCCCCACGGCGCTGCCGCAGGCCCGGGGCAGGTCGGCCGCGTGCTGCTGGAGCTGGGGGGGGGGGGGGACGGGACGTGACCCACGGCTGCCCCATAGCGACCCACGGCTGCCCCATAGCGACACCACCCCCCCCCCCCCAAGCCCCAAATCTGCCCCACAGCGACCCCTGAGTGACCCATAGGGACCCCCCGTGCCCCATAACCACCCCATAGCGACCCCAAGTGCCCCACGGCGACCCCTTACTGCCCCACAGCGACCCATAACCGCCCCAAAGCCCCCCCTCAGCCCCCCAAGTGCCCCATAGGGACCCCCCCCGCCCCACAGGGACCCCCTAAGTGCCCCATAACCACCCCATAGGCCCCACAGGGACCCATAGCCCCCCCCAGCCCCCCAAGTGCCCCCTAGAGACCCCCCCCTGCCCCACAGCGACCCCCAAGTGCCTCCTAGAGACCCCCCCTGCCCCATAGCGACCCCCAAGTGCCCCCTAGAGACCACCCCCTGCCCCATAGCACCCCTCCCAGCCCCACAAGTGCCCCCTAGAGACCCCCCCTGCCCCATAGCCCCCCCAAATGCCCCATAGGGACCCCTCCCACCCCATAGCCCCCCCCCAAGTGCCCCATAGCCCCCCAAGTGCCCCCTAGAGACCCCCCCCGCCCTATAGCACCCCTCCTAGCCCAAGTGCCCCATAGCCCCCCCCAAATGCCCCATAGGGACCCCCCCCGCCCCATAGCACCCCTCCTAGCCCCCCAAGTGCCCCCTAGAGACCCCCCCTGCCCCATAGCCCCCCCAAATGCCCCATAACCACCCCATAGCCTCCCCCCAGCCCCCCAAGTGCCCCCTAGAGACATCCCCCACCCCATAACCACCCCCAAGTGCCCCACAGCGACCCATAACCACCCCAAAGCCCCCCTCAGCCCCCCAAGTGCCCCATAGGGACCCCCCCTGCCCCACAGGGACCCCCTAAGTGCCCCATAACCACCCCATAGGCCCCACAGGGACCCATAGCCCCCCCCCTGCCCCCCAAGTCCCCCCTAAAGACCCCCCCTGCCCCATAGCACCCCCCAAGTGCCCCATAGCTCCACCCCTAGCCCCCCAAGTGCCCCCTAGAGACCCCCCCCCGCCCCATAGCCCCCCCAAATGCCGCCTAGCTCCCCCCCAGCCCCCCAAGTGCCCCCTAAAGACCCCCCCCTGCCCCATAGCACCCCCAAATGCCCCATAGGACCCCCCCCGCCCCATAGCCCCCCCCAAGTGCCCCCTAAAGACCCCCCCTGCCCCATAGCACCCCCCAAGTGCCCCATAGCTCCACCCCCAGCCCCACAAGTGCCCCCTAGAGACCCCCCCCTGCCCCACAGCGACCCCCAAGTGCCTCCTAGAGACCCCCCCTGCCCCATGGCCCCCCCAAATGCCCCATAGGGACCCCTCCCCCTGCCCCATAGCCCCCCCCAAATGCCCCATAGCCCCCCCCCCCCAAGTGCCCCACAGTGACCCATAGCCCCCCCCCCCCCAGCCCCACAGCGCCCCCCAAGTGCCCCCTCACCAGGGGGGGGTGCACCCCCAGCAGGTACCGGAACACGGGGGGCTCCTCCCCCAGGTCGTGCCCCAGGGGCAGCGCCCCCAGCAGCAGCGGCACCACCTGCACCAGTACAGACCAGTACGGACCAGTACAAACCAGTACGGACCGGTGCCACCGCAAAACTCCCCTCCCAGCAACCCCCTGCTCTCCCAGTATATCCCAGTTCCTCCGATCCCCTCCCAGTTCCTTCCAGTCCCCACCCCCCCCTCCCCCCCCCGGTCTATCCCAGTTTACTCCCAGTCGCTCCCAGTTCCCCCCAGTATATCCCAGTGCCCCCCAAGCCCCCTCATTCCCCCTCCCAGTGCCCCCAAATCCCTTCCCAGTCCCTCCCAGTACCCTCCCAGTATATCCCAGTCCTCCCATTCCCCCTCCCAGTGCCCACAAATCCCCTCCCAGTGCCTGTCCAGTATATCCCAGTCCCTCCCAGTGCCTTCCCAGTATATCCCAGTGTCCCCCCAGTGCCCCCAATCCCTTCCCAGTCCCTCCCAGTATATCCCAGTCCTCCCATTCCCCCTCCCAATCCCCTCCCAGTCCCCTGCCAGTCCCTCCCAGTTCCCTCCCAGTGCCTCCCAGTATATCCCAGTGCCCCCCAATCCCCTCCCAGTCCCTCCCAGTACCCCGCCAGTCCCTCCCAGTGCCTCCCAGTATATCCCAGTCCCTCCCAGTCCCCCCTCAGTGCCTCCCAGTGCCCTCCCAGTCCCTCCCAGTCCCCCCCAATCCCCTCCCAGTGCCTCCCAGTGCCCCGCCAGTCCCTCCCAGTATATCCCAGTGCCCTCCCAGTGCCTCCCAGTACGCACCAGTCGGGGGTCCAGGCTGTCCCCGTGCCGTGCCAAGGCCCCGCAGGCGTTGTCCCTCGCCCGCCCCGGCCCCTCCCTGCGCAGGGCCCCCGCCAGCACCGCCCCCCCCGGCCACGCCCTCCCGCGTCAAGGAAAAGGGGCGGGGCCAAGCGAGGGGAGGGGCCGAGCAGCCCGGGGGGGGGGAAGGAGGAGGAAGGGGCGGGGCTTGGGATAAGGGGCGGGGCTACAGGGAGGAGGGGGCGGGGTTCGGAGGCCTCCGTGGGGGCGGGGCTTGGGGGGGGGCTGGGCGGGGCTTAAGATCCCGGGGGCGTGGCTTCGGGAGGAGGGGGCGGGGTTTGGGGCACCACCCCCCGGGGGCGTGGCTTTGTAAAGCGGTGGGCGTGGCTTAGGGGGCCAGGGGCGTGGCTTTGGGGGGTGGGCGTGGCTTAGGAGGGGTGGGCGTGGCTCAGGGATCCGTGGGCGTGGCTTAGGAGGGGTGGGCGTGGCTTAGGAGCGAGGCCTAAAGGCCCAGTGTGATCTTCAAGGGGGGGGGGGGGCGTGGCTTGAAGGCGATGGGCGTGGCCTGGGCGAATGGGGCGTGGCCTCGGCGGGGGGGGCGTGGCCAATAAAGGCGGAGGAGGGGGGGGGACGTGTTGTCTCTCTTAAAGGGCCGGCGTCCTGTTTCTTTCGTTGCGGGGGGGGTGGGTGGGCGGGGTATAACGGGGAGGGGGCGGGGTTTAGAGGGGAGGGGGCGGGGTTTACGGGGCGGAGCCCCTCTGCGATTGGTCGGATACTCTCCGAGGGCGGGGCCGGCGGCCTGGGCCAGGCGCCCCATGGCGTAGAGGGCGTTGCTGCGCACTTCGGGGTGGGGGTCCCCGGCGGCCGCCCCCCCCAGGGCGGGGCCGAGGCGGGGCAGGAAGGGGGCCACGCCCTTCCCCAAGGCCACGCCCATCTCCCCCAACATGGCCGCCCCCCAGGAGCGCTGCCCCACGCTGCGGCGACGGTTCTGGATGGAGGGGGAGGGGAGAGGGGGGGGTCACCCCGAGACTTGGGGACACCCCCCCCCCCCAAAAAAAAACTCACCAGAGAAGCCAAAAGGGGGGGGAGCAGCTCCCGGAAAAGGGGGGCGAAGGCCCCGCCCATGGCCCCGCCCAGCGCCACCAGCCCCTCCCCCGCCAGCTCCCGAAGCTCCGCCTCCGCCTCGGCCTGGGGGGGGGGGAAGGGGGGGGTCAGAGATGGAGGGGGGGGTCGGGGGTCACAGAAAGGGGGGGAGGGGTCGGGGGAGGGGTCGGGGTCATGGGGGGGCAGAGTGGGAGGGGTCACGGGGGGGAGGGGTCAC